>NC_072775.1:24780702-25080702 GCF_022539595.1 Amphiprion ocellaris
TACTATGACGTTTTTAGAGCGACATGCGTTACTATGACGTTTTTTGGGCGACATGGTCTACTATGATGTTATTTGGACGACATGCTAAACTATGACGTTTTTTTGAGCCACATGCTATACTATGACATTTTTTGAGCGACATGCTATCTATGACGTTTTTTGAGCAACATGCTATACTATGACATTTTTAGACCAAAGGCTATACTATGACGTTTTTAGAGTGACATGCTATACTATGACAATTTTAGAGTGACATGCTATACTATGACGTTTTTTGGGTGACATGCAATACTATGTCGTTTTTAGAGCGACATGCCATACTATAATATTTTTAGAGCGACATGCTATACTATGACGTTTGTTGGGCGACACTCTATACTATAGGCTTTTTAAATTGACATATTACTGACGTTTTTCGTTGTTTTAGTTTTTTTTGTTTTTTAGCAACATATAACAATTTGAACAGTTTTAAAAATTACTATACTTTTACTTGTGCTGTGAAATATTATTCTATGGCATTTTTTAGACGACATATACTTTGATGTTTTCTTGAAAAAAATACTATTTTGACAATACACTGCACTATGACATTTTTTGAACCACATATGATACATGACAATTTTAGGCAACATCCTATCATTTCGCACTTTTTCAACCTCATAACAATCAGTTGGGTTTTTTTGCCGACATGCTATACTATGTACTACAGGCCATACTATGTTGTTCTTGAAAAGTATACTATACTTTGACATTTTCTGAACTACATCCTATACTATGGCATTATACACAGAGTGCTTTGGTTACATGTTGATTTATAATCTAGATTTTTTTCTGTTTTGTTTTTTTGACGGGATTACCACAGACATGACCGTGAACACCGTTGACACTCACCCGAGGGAGATGCTGCCTAAGATCTCAAGGCCGCTTGGTCGTGGTCTTTCTGGTCCTGCTCCAGAATGCCTTCATCAACTACATCTTCTTTTGAAGAGGCCCTCAGATGCTGCAATCTCTGACCTTAAGGAGGAATTGCTACTTTCACTCTGTAACGAGACAGCGGTTATTTTAAAGACCCAGCTCCTGCCGGCTTTGAGTGAAAGTTTAACACCCATCAAAATGGAACTACAGACAGTTAAATCTGAGCTGTCGGTCAGTATTTCAAACATCAAGTCCGACCTGGCTGCCCTAAAACACACTGTGGGTGAAACGGAAACTTCACTCTCCACATCACCGACGACATCGTCACACTCCAAAGCAGAGCACCTGTCTGCTGAACTTTTAAAAGTGGACTATAAATGTGAAGAATGTGAGCAGCAGCAGACTGTGAGCAGCGGAACAGATGTGATCAGAAAGAAGTCATTTTCTTTTTTCTTTTCTTTCTGGTTGACTTGATGCTGTCAGATGCATATGTTGGAGCTGATTCTGATCTTTCAGGATAAAAAAGCTGCTTTTTCTTCACAGACTTTTCAGGAAATTATTCTCTCAGGTTTTCTCTGCTATTTATGTTTTTATTATCTGTGATTATTTCATTATTTCTTTATTGTAAAAATAAAGTTTGAGGCATAAAGACTCATTTAGTTATTTTAATCCTGAAATCTTTGATGTAGCAGAACTAAACTTCCATTTTCCTTCTTGTACTTCTGATACTAGAACTAAACTTATCTTCAAAATGGATCATCTGCTTTTAATGAATCAGCAGCAACATCACAACAACAAATGAGACAATTTTCAACAAATTAATGAAACGGATGTCATTTAAAACTATCAGAGTCTGTTTTAGTGTCAAATTAAAGCTGATTACTGACAACTAGAACATTAATGTTACTGTTTTAATCACATTTAAGTTTCCTGAACGTTACATTAATGTCAACCAGCCACAGTTTTATGAACTTAATGAACCACATTACAGGAACACAACACACTTCAGCTGTTTACATGAAACTCAACACATTAGCTTGATGCTACGTTAGCTTTAATCAGGCTACGACTGAGCAGCGAGCTCGGTTAGCATCGCTAGCATTAAAGCTAATATTTACTATGCTAACTTTCTTCTCTGGTCAACACACACTGAAACAAACTCCACCAACATCTGGAGAGCATGGCACACATTACATCTGACACTAAAGCTGCATATAAAGCGCATTAAAAGAGGCACCGATACGAAAATAAACATTTACTTACCGAACTATCAGAGTCCTATCAGTGTCTGCTGGTAGAATCAGCCGAAGGTAGAAAACTGGTTAAAACAAGCCAACGGGCAGGAAAACTGTCTGTGGAAAATGTTCTGCTGCTCCACCGATAAATAAACCAACAGTTATTGTATCAGAATTAATCCAAACGAGGAGAGCAGAGTCTCTGCTGCCTCCTGCATACGACCTGTCAATCATTCCAGACCGGACTGTCAATCAAGTGGTCCCGCCCCCTGGCTTCGCAAAACTTTAGCTCTATAAAAAAAATCAATATTGATTTATTTTAAGATCGGCCACCTGATCTCTCATTTTGACCACGAAAACTAACGAAAAAAAATGTATGTACAGTCTATGCACCGTACTCTGTTTGGCTCCACACTTGCTGACGACCACTTCCGGTCTCAGAAAATGAAAAAACTGACTTTTTTTCGTTTGTCTGTTACTGATTTTACTTTCTTGTTATTCTAAATATAAAACGAAAATCAAAGCATTTTAAAAAAATCGTATATGTCTTTTTGATCATGAAAAGGAAAAACACCTTGTATTTCAATTTTAATTTTTGTATTTTAAAACGAAAATCAAATAACCACTTGTTTTTTGTTTTTCAATACCCATTTCAGAACGGAAAATCCACTTACCAGATCCGTACACGGACCGTGGTGAATGTCTGGTGTGTGTGTGGGCTGTGTGTCTGAATGTTTTTGTATTAAAAAAAAAAAAAAAAAAAAAAAGTGGGACTGAAACGAGTGAGAGCTCCTATCTGTGCAGGTTACAGCCAAAAACTTCTCGGCTGAAAAACTACAACTCCCGGCAACAACGTCACTTCCTGTTGATGGGGACGGGAGCCTCTCGGGTATGGACACATAAGAATCATGTGACAGGTCATGGCCACAACGTGATCACGCTTATTTCAACATAAGAAGTCCTCCAAATACCGGTGGTCTAGTTTATAAAGAGTTTTGTTGTGTTTGCTTTATTGTGTATTTTTACAAACCCATCACTGCAACGAAAAAGCACCCTACGACCTGGTGAATATGTGAAATGTTAGTGTAACTCCACAGATTTTATATGCAAAAAGAATTATCGATCTATCGTATCTGGTTTAAAATCTACAGCCAATCAAAAATCAATATGCAAAACGTAGCGCCGGCGCTACGCTGGGTTCTAAAAGGTTAAAGTGCCTCAGCTAGCCTGCATCGTCTCGCCTGTACATGTGTGTTCTTGTCTCGATAGAAGCTGCAGGTGCCACCCTAGAGAAATCTCAAACAAATGGTGTTGGAGTCTGGTGGAGGCAGGGCTGGGGCAGATGAGTGTCGCTGCGATGATTCAAACCGAGCAAAGAAGCAATTGAGCTCCTCTGACAGCGACTCGCTCAGGTCTCCTGTTGTCTTATCACACCGTCTGAAGTTTGTGGTGCTCTGCAGACCCTGCCACACCTCCCATGGTCTGTTGCTGGTGAAGTGGGACTCTATCCTCCTCTTATAGTCCGCTTTGGCTTCTTGATTCCTTTTTTCAGGTCAACTCGAGCTGCACTGTAGAGAGCTCTGTCAAATACACAACCTCAAAAAAATTCACTTGGGACTCATAGAAGAAGATGAAACTTGATGCTGAATTGGTTTTAGGAGGCAAAAAGGGACAGAATAAAGTTTCTAGAGATGGCATCAGTAAATACATAACTTGAGAGTAAGTTGATTTTGTTGCTCTTGGTAGGTGTGGGCCTCAGGGACTGAAATCAGCCAGCCCTAATCAATAGTGGAATGGAGTCATCATTAGTTTGCCATTTTTGCACTCTTGCTGATGTGAATACCAATTTCCCAACTGTGAGTGTTTAGGCCATCACTTACTGTGGCACACTGTCAACGTTTTCACAGGTTTGGCTGTCAGTTTAATGTTCTCCCAAGGTGTCTCATCCTCTCAGCTTGGTACACAGAAACTCAAAATGCTAAGACAAGACACACCTGCTTTACTGCAGCCATGATTACCATAAATCTTAAGCCAAGGTGCAGTGGTGATATAGTACACCATTAGAGATATGACAAATACATTCATTAGCTTCCTCACAGCACTTCAGCTCCGAGCTATACCTCCCCAGGGAAAGTGTGGATAACTTTATTGTTGCCTCTAATGGCAGTTGTTTTGACCCCAGGGGTAACAGAGGAAAAGATGATTGAGAACAATGGATCAACAAGGCTCACCTTCAAGTGCTATTCTTGGCCTAATGATTATCAAAAAGGTATACGGCTGTTAAGTCTCCCCTGCAGGTTTTCATAAGGAAATTTCAAAACTTCTATGTTCAGTGTTTCAATGTTTGCAACCAAATCTTGAATTCATTTTTATGAAATTTAAAGAATTTAAAGATAAATACTGTAGATCTATGAAGCTGCCTTGGTTATTTAAAGGTCCCATATGATTAAAAAATTTTTTTGTTATGTTTATATGTTTTGTAAACTAGGAAGTGTAAGATTAAAACTGTGAGAATAGGAACGCCTCAAGCTCCCCCTCAAATAGTCTCCCAACTTTATAAGCCAGTAAGACTTTTTTTCTCTATTTTTTTGTCTCTATTTGGAAACTGAGTAACCAATAGCCATTCAGAAAAAAAAAAAAATCCTTCTCACTGTTTTCGAGGTAAGACACAAGGTGAGGGTCTAACAAAACCAAGTAATACATGAGATCAAGACCAGTGATAGAAATATATGGTGATATTTCCATGTAAAATCATCACTGAGAAAGAGAAAACAAAGAGAGATAGAAAAACCTCTTTTCACACACTTAGTCACATCTATGTCAGCTGCCATGCTGTGAACTGTTTTGTTTGCTTCACGCTGCCAATCACAGGTACGTAGAGTTTTATTCCTGAGGAGGGCGTGGTCAGCAGCCGCTCAGCTGCATTTAAAGATGCAGAGACTGAGACTAAAACCAGAGGTTGTACAATCATGGTAAAATGATGAACCATCTTTGCAGTATTTTGAGCTGAAAAATTAAAAGACACATTCTGGGAACATGTGAGACTTATTAATTTGGTTAAAAAAGGGGGGTGGATATGGGCCCTTTAAAGATGATTTACAATGATTACATATATTAATTGAATTTAAACTTTTCATTTTAGTGAAGAGGATTCCATCAGATCACATGTAAATCACTATCGTCCCAAAACAGGGATGTGATGCTGGAGGTGCCACAGTTACATCCCAAGTCATCAACAATTAGCCCATTAATATCCAGTTTTCACTTTCATTTAACCAAAAAGTTCAAATTAACACTAAAAATAGGAACTACTACGTCAACTTCTGACTGATAAGCAAGGCAGAGCCAGTTGACCACAGTGTATCACCCAAAAACAGGATGTATCAGAAGTGGAATGATCAGCTGCCAGACAAACATCAAGCAAAGTCTAAAAAAAACAACTCTACCAAGGTTCTTTTTTTTTTAACAGAAATTAAAGAAAAAGAGCACTGCTTTCACTTTGATGTGTGATACAATGATGCATTGTATTGCATGGCTTGAGTCTGTATGAAACATTCAGATTTTGTTTGCACTATTACACTCCCTAGGAAGTGCTGAACCATAGAAGCTATGGTGGAAACTGAACTATGAGGAGTTCACTTCTAAAGGTCAGCACACCTCATTTTCAGAACATAATTTAATAACTTGCCTGAGGAATACATGTGAATATCTCATGAATGCCAAATTGATTTAATTTTAGATTATTTAAAAAAAAAAAAAAAAAAGACAGAGCATGTCACGAAGTGTACAGCAGGTGCTCGACATGCAGACATCCACTAAATGGTATGTATTTTAAGGTTGTAACAATCACATAAATTCCAGATGATAGTAGCTAAGTGACAGATTTTAGAAAGCTGATGTACACATCCACAGTCTGTTTCAATCTGCCCAAAACCAGCAGCTCTCTTTCTCATAACATGTGCTACTGGCTCTGTCGAAGTAAAGGTTTGAGACTTTTAGAAACATTTGCTCTCTTGACTGTTGTCGATGCAGTAGGTGTAAAGCTACAGGTAGGAGACAATCAGTCGAACTTAGCATAAAAATTGCAAGATGTGGAGCTTTCCCTACTATCCAAAAATCAAAAACACACAAAAAGCTCAATCACTGTAGTGTTCATGTTTTTGGTAGTGTATGGATTAACCATGTGTGATAATTATCCATTTTTCAGACATCAGATGGAATTTTGCTGCTTCATTAATCTGTAAAAGTGGAATTGTGTCTTTCAGACACAGTCACCTGTTAATGTTCCTAAAAGCTTCATTTAGAAAGAACCACCACAGTGCTGGAAAGAGACAGTATGCATATGATGTTTGTCATGAACGCAAAATTGGACATTACATCAAGTGGCATAATGCATAATAGTTCATTGATAAAGACTAAATCGAAACTATTATCAATGACATCAAACTGTCCAAATAAGTAATAGCCTAGTATATTTATGACACTGAACATTCTGTCCATGTTTGATAATAATCTAATCAATACTTACATTGGTGCTACATACCGTATGAGGACAGCTGTGATGGAGTTTAAGACTCAACCAGAGGACAGCTTCTATGTAACGTATGATTACTCCACCAAGGAATGCAAAGGAGTTATGTGATGGTCGGCATATGTTTGTTTGGCTCTGCGCAACATTACTCAAAAACAGAATAACAGATTTGGATGAAATTTTCAGGGAAGGTCAGAAATGACACAGGGACCACCTCATTAGATTTTGGCAGTAATGTGGCTTATAGTCTGGATCCAAGGGTTTGTTAAGGATTTCCATATCATTGCGAGATAGCGGCACGGCATCACTGTAACTGTGGCTACAAGTGAACACTACATCAGCAGCCTGCTGATGATCACATGATTGCAATCCTACTACAAATCCACCACTGCACACTTATCGGGTCTTATCCATCGGAAATTTAAAACAAAGACTGAGCAGCCTTGGTGGAGTACTGCGCTCTCTGAATGCTTTTCTTGTTTATGATATGTTAACTGCAGTTTAAAAACTGTGACTTTGGACTCAGATGGAAGCAACAAACTGAATTTCAGTTTTAGTTTTGTCATCGGTGAATTATACTAATCTGACCTGTTAGTCTCTGTTTTTATCTCGGTGAAGTTTTGTTTTTATGGACATTTAAAATTGCAATAAATGTGAATTGTAGAGCAAATGAATAATGTAATTTTGGCACACAAATTGTGTCATTGGTGCTCTCTGTAATGTTCTTTGGACCAGTGTTGGTGCTGAAGATTTGGATAGGTCAGTAAGGCAGCTCTGCTAGTTCTTTATGGTGAATCCATTTTTATCCATTTTTATGGCAGTTCTTATCTGCTTCTACCATGACTATTTCACCATCATTGTTTTGACGGAACACCAAAGCTACATCCAGGCCCGGAGTGGCTAATCGGGAGGACCGGGACAATTCCTGGTGGGCCGGTCTGATGTTTGGGCCGCGAGGGCCGGTGTTCACTTTTTTTTAATATATGTATTTCATATTTTATTCATTTATTTTTGAGGGCCGGTGTTCAGTCATGGCACTGGGTTGATCAATATGCTGCAACCGCTGTCCCTGGGCTGCCTCCACTGGCAGCTTTTTTTTTTTTTTTGCAGACGCACCGTGTTGTAATACGTCCATGCACACAGTCAGTGATGTTTGAAAGATGGAGAGTAGAAAGAGCAAGGGTGGTGTGGAGAACGCAAGAACTAAAAAGAGGGAAGCTCTGGAAACAGACGCAGCCAAATGTGCCAAAATTGGCAACTTTTGAACTAAAACGAGCTCCCAGTTGGAAACGACAAATGAGGACGATGAAACAGGTACGGCAAGATGGTGAACTTTTCCTGTAAACCACTGTTCAAGTTAATTATCAAGTGAGTGAACTGTGTGGCGTTGTGGCGTATAACGTAATGCTATACAATTTAAATAATAGTATGATGCGACGCTATGTAATTGGGAAACTTTGTCTTGTAGCTCCTCAGAGTCAGGAAAAAGATCCAGCACCAAGGACCAGCCATGAGCCCACAAGTCCAGAGTGGGCAGGTAGGATTGTTCATTGAGTGAATATTATTAGAATTAATACAATAAAGAATGGTGTAGACCTGTACTATCTGAGGAGTGCCCTGAGATGCTAGATGATTCAGTATTACATTAATGAACTGACCTGAACTGATCAGAAGGCTTTGTAAAAAGTGGATATTTGTGCTGAGAATTATGACCATTTTTAAAATGTGATTTAGTGTCAGAAGCAGAGCCAGGAGCCAGTAGTGATGAGGGGATTGCTCCTGTCAGTATGGAAGGAAAAGGTGAGCTGTTGTAACGCAGTATGTGAACAAGCAAGCATTAGTTTCAATATAACCACTTTCTATACCCAAACGATAGTAGTGACCTATTTTATTTTTTATCATTAAACGTAAGATAGCAAATACACAAAGCCCACAACTGAAAGGGAATTGGATAAAGTAATATGAAATAAGCCTGCATATTTTGCCACTGAAAATATCTTAATTGGTTCAGTCAAAATGTGTGTACAGATAATAATTTTTTATTGTGATACAGGTGCAGGCGAGTTTCAGGAAACTGGAGGAAGTGTGAAAGGGAGAGCAGAGTCACTCAGGGACTGATTATGGAGGCAGCAGCTCAGCACCAGAACCCTGAACCACAAGTTAGGGATGAGACAGATGAAGATGAGTCTGTTGTTAGCTTTGATTACTTTGCTCACCCTCAGTCACAGGATATATAACATTTTTTTCTTATCATCCTCATCAAACTCCTAATATTGCTATACCAAAAGTTTTCAATAGCAAAGATGGTACCATCCGCAAGTGACTGACTTACTGTGAAAAAAAAATCTGTCTCTGTACTGTTCTGTTTGTCTGGCATTTGCACCTGTGGTTAGCGATGGCCCTTTCATAGAGGGAGGCATGAAAGACTGGAAACACATTCACCAAAGGATAGTGGAACACGAAAAAAGTAAGACACACAGAGATAATGCAGATGCTTACTTTCTGAATGTACAAAAGGCAGATGTAAAAAGTCTGTTGACTGGCAACCAAATGTCATTGCGTGCTGTGCAAGTGAAACAGAAACGTCAGGTGATGGAGCGCACAGTGGATGTTATTAAAGTTATCGGCAAATGTGGCCTTAGCTACAGGGGAGATAAAGAGGAGGCAGATTACAGCCTAGAAAACATTGCTGTTAATCATGGCAACGTCTTAGAGTTGATTCTACTTTTGAGTAGATATGACATTTGCCTACAACAGCATGTAAACACTTGCATAGAAAACAGCAAGAAGCAGCATGAAACTGGTGCAAAAGTCAGAGGGTCTCTAGTTACATTGCTGTCAAAAGACACATTCAATAAAGCTGTGAATGTCATCAGCCAACTGATAAAGGTGATTATAGCCAAAGAAGTCAGAGAAGCTGGCATGTTTTCAGTCCAAATTGACACCACACAAGATATCAGCAGCAAAGACCAGTGCTCCATCATCCTAAGATATGTAACCGATGTCATTCATGAAAGATTGATTGCTATGGTGGAATGTGAGTCATCAACAGGGCAGCATTTTGCAGAGCTCCTGAAAAAGGTTCTACTGGAGCTTAATATTGATATTGGCACATGTGTGGGCAATGCTACAGATGGTGCAGCCAATATTCAGGGTCAGTACCAGGGGTTTTCTACACTCCTTTCTGAGCAGTCCCCCAATCAGATTTATATATGGTGTTATGCGCATCTTTTGAATCTCGTATTGGCTGACACAACAGGCAGTGTTGTGGAAAGTGCATCCCTGTTTTCACTGCTTAATGATATAGCAGTTTTCCTAAGAGAGTCACGCATGCAGAGATGGGAAGAGATGAGTCAGGACAAGCATCACAGACGACTGTGCCCAATAGGACCAACCAGGTGGTGGGCTAAGGATCAGGCACTAAGTAAAGTTTTTGGGTGCTTTGGGAATCCTCAAGGAGCCTTGTTTCTTGAAGTGCTTATGACTTTACACAACATTGCAGATGACAGAATGCAACAGGCAACTGTGAGGGCCAAGGCAAAGGGATTCATAGAAGGCCTTTTGAGGTAAGAGACAGTGCTCACTGCTCAAATTTTAATTCACATTTTTGAACAGACATCCCCCCCTTTCAAAATACTTACAGACACACGGAATGAATATCATCACAGTTCAACATCTGGTTGAGGGGACAGAGGAGGGTCTCAGGGAGTGTGCTCGAGACTTTGAAGGAGTTAAGTGTGCAGCTGATGAGTTTGTGAAGTGGGCTGATGGAAAGCTACAAGAGGAGGAAGAGTGTGAGCTGGTAGTGCAGACTGCCCTTCCTGAGAGAAGGTTCAGAAAAAAGAAACGAATGCCAGGAGAGCTTGCAGAAGATGAGCAGCTAGCATCAGCTGATACTGACTTCAAGGTCAAAGTTCGCAATGTCTTTGTGGACACAGTGACAGACAGTATCCAGAGAAGGTTTTCTGCCAATGCAAAACTTTGCTCAGATTTTGCCTGTCTCGACCCTCGAAACTTTGCTCATGTGAGGGAAAACAGACTCCCTAGCTCAGCTGTGGAAGAAATAAGCAAATGTCTGCTTAAGTTTGACAACAGAGCTACAGTTGGTACATTATGTAGTGAACAGACTAAAGATGTCCCCACTGGAGGGTTACACTGTCAGGACAGCTAGGGGAATGCCACAAGGAAGCGAGGAGGATCCTTCCATGGAGCAGCCGGATGTTGAACTGCAGAGCAAAGTTTGTTCCTCCTGTAAAAACTGTGTCATTTGTGTTCATCTCATCCTCTCTCAGTACAATCTGCTAACTGATGCCTACCATGTGATTGGACTGGTCTACAAGTTGCTATTAACACTGTCCATCACACAAGTAGCCTGTGAGAGAAGTTTCTCAACAGTGAAATTCATAAAAAAAACAGACTCAGGAGCACTTTGACCCAGGAGAAACTGGAGGCATTCATGCTCATGTACACTGAGAAAGAAATTCTCATGTCTTTGGACAATGATACCATAATAAACAAAGTCACAGAGACCAGTGCACTGCTCAGGTGTTTATTAATGTTTTAGGGTTGGCAATGTTTCTTTGAAACTACCCTAATGCAGAGGAAAAAAAGATAATGGCATCATTAGAAAGTTATGCTATACTGTGAATAACAAACTTGCAGAGAACAATGCAATAATTATTTTATTTATTAATAAGGATTATATACCTTTGAACACTCATTTGCAAAATCTTAGTTGTGATGGAACTGTTTGGTTGCAGAGGAAAAAGATGACAGTGTTATTAGAAAGTGCAACACTTTTTATTTTATTTTAAATTGTTTTAATTTAATATTAAATTTTTTATTTATTCTTTTATCTCATTTTAAACATTTTAAAGGTTTGATATCTGTGAACACTTATTTGAACACAATATAGATTCTGTTATTGTTGTGTTGCAAAGAATAATGTTGGAGATGTACACGGTTTAAATAAATCCACATTGTGAAGCAACCCTTACTTGCACTGAATTGGAAATATTTTAGAAAATACACTGAATTACAAGGCTTTACAGAACAGTGCGCTATTGTAGATTTAACATATAAGGCTAGAATTACATGATTTTGGTAATAATAGGTCGTGATCTAAAGTGGGCCGGTCTGAGGCATCAAACTCCCGGGCTGAAAATGAGTCCCACTCTGGCCCTGGCTACATCCTTTGCTTAGCTCTGCCTACGATTACTATGACTGATTTCAAGAAATACAAACCAAAGTGTTTTTTTGTTTTTTTTTCATATAGCAGAATTATAGTATGGTCACAAAGCGAGATTAACCGTAATCTAAACAATGCTAAGAACTGATGATCTAAGCTATGTTAACTGCCACCAGCTCAATTCCTAAAGGACATGAACTAGTCTTTTAACATTGACATCAGTTCTAATGTTTACTTACAAAAACAACATGAAACAGTTGGCAGCTGAGTGAAAACACATTAAAATACAGCTGGAATTATGTCTGATTAATTCAGCTACATTACTGCAGATTTATCTGAAAAGGTAATACTGACAACAGCGCCACTGACAGAATAAAAGCCTTTACTATTAGGTGACAGATTTAAATAAAGCTGATAAATGAGAATTTTGCATTTGATGGTTTTATGCAATTTTAAATGTCTTTAAAGACAAAGCAATCTTCTTGCTTGAGGGGCTTTCTGTAAATGAAAGGCACTGGTGTCTGTTTACATTTAATTCAAAGTGTGCTGTATAACTTTTTCAACAAAGTTATATAACTTACTCTAGGTTTTTGAATTTTTGAAGACAACTGACTTCTAAATGAACTGAATATGTTTTATGACTTGTTTTATGATGCTCCTCTGTTTTAATGTTTGCTGATTTTGAATGTAACTGTAAAATTCTGAGTATTTTGAAAAATGCAATACAATTAAAATCTATTATTATTATTTTAATTATTAATATGGGCTGACTATGACAAAAATGTGTGTGAGTTTGTATGTGTGTGAGCGAAGGTGATTCTAAGTGATTTAATAAAAGTGCCATATTTCTTTTATCGTGCTCTTTCTCGCCCAACCCTCAGAGTGCTTTCCTTGAAAGAAGAGATCCAATGTCTATATACAATACCCACACCAAGGCCTTGGCAGTCCTTGGCACATATCAATCTCTGAGGCTTGAGCAGTATAAAGTTAATCTGGACGAGGAGCCTGTTCATCTGCGTCCTGACATGCTCAGCAGTCAGTCAAAAATCACAGCTCACCTGTCCTGACAGCTGCAGAAGCTACCATCCTCAGTAGCCCTCAGAGGACCCGTTGACTGCTATCTTTTTAGGATTTGTCAACACAGTCGAAAATTCCACTTAAAAATGGAGAGGTGACTCAATGTGTGACTGCTAACCTGCTACAGATTTCACATTTATATTCACTAAAGTTCACTTAAGTATACATCTGACCTACCATTGTCTTCACTTCCTTTTAGATTTTCTGGCATAGGGTTTAAATATCTGGCTATCGCAATTACTAAATCAGTTAAATTGTTAAGGGAGCAAAACCTTACGACTCTGGCAGTGTTAGTCAAAGCTGATCTACAGAGATGAGGCAACCTACCACTCTCTTTAGCTGGAAGAGTACAAACTGTTAAAATGAACATCTTACCTCGATACTTGTATATCTTTCAATGTCTCCCCATCTTGCTGCCCAGATCCTTCTTTAGTAATATTAACAGCATTATCTCTTCATTTATCTAGGCTGGTAGGCATGCAAGAGTTGGTAAATCCCTGCTACAGATGAATAGGTCACGTGGCTGGCTTGGCTTACCCAATCTTTTAGGTTACTCCTGGGGCACCAACACATACAAAATTATGCTTTGGTGCACCTCACACCAGGGCAAGTGGTATTGGCTCGAAGTTGACTCATGTTCCTCATCCTCATTGCAAGCCCTGGTATGCAACTCTTTGCTCCTAATCCCCTCCCACACTTCTCATCAAATCCCATTGTTACTGCGACTCTGAAAATTTAGGCTCAGACTAGACGCCACTATGGGTGGCTGTCTCTACCCCAAGTGACTCCTATTTGTAACAATCATTAGTTTTTACCTGCTAGAACTGACCCTAGATTTACACGCTTAGAACGAAAGGGAATCCAGCACCTTGGTAACTTGTTCTTAGACAACCAATTTGCCAGGTTTGACCAATTAGGTGATGCTATTGGATTAAATAAATCTGACTTTTTTAAGGTACTTTCAGCTGCGGGACTTTGCCAGAACTCATTCCCTTCAGTTCCCCCAAATCGCCCTGCCTCGTGGTGTAGATTTGCTACTTGAGGCTTGCAACTGGCCCAAGGGCCAAGTCTCCTACTATTATGCTGTCTTGTTGACGGCGGGCAAATCTGCGGTCGACAGCATCAGGACCAAATGGCAGGAAGAACTGCAGATTGTCTTTTGGGATGATTTCTGGAATGAATCTCTGAGAGGAGTCAACTCATCCTCCAGCTGCGCTACACTCAGTCTCATACAATTTAAAGTACTCCATAGGCTCCATTATAGTAAGGCTAAACTTTCCAGACTTTATCCGGACAGACTCGAGGATAGATGCAATAGGTGTGCACAAACCCCCTGTAACCTGACTCATATGTTCTGGTCCTGCCCCAAACTGACTGACTTCTGGAAATCTTTTTTTGACGCAATCTCAGAAATTTTAAATATAGCTGTACACCCCTGCCCTCATATAGCAATATTTGGTAAACTTCCAGATGAATTTTCCACAACAAAAGTACAAAATACTGTTATTGCGTTCACCTCTTTGATTGCACGCCGGAAAATCCTTTTTCTCTGGAAGGCCCCTTTGCCTCCTTCATTTAAATGTTGGTTACAGGATGTCATGTACCTCCTCATACTGGAGAAGATTAAATTCTCACTGAGAGGTTCTTCTGATAAATTCTACTCAACTTGGAGACCATTAATTGATTATGCCAATCGGCTCCCTGCGACACGTTTCTCCGAGGGGGACGCATGATGTTGCCTTTCTCTTGTGTTTGTGTGGTGAGTGCCCGCCTTGCTGCCCGTTCGCCACATGGCCCCTTTAAGATCTCCTGTGCTAGCAAAGACAGAGATAGGCATTGGCGTACCGCCGATGTCAAGATCCTAGTCCACGTAGGGCTTCCTGGGTGCTAGCAGTGGTTGTTATAACTCTTAACTTTTCTCTCTATTTCCTGTCTAATTAGTATGGGTACATGTGTGCAGGAGAGCTCGTACATGTGTGTATGTCTGTGTATATGTAGGTATACGTGTAAGTTTGTGTATGTGTATACATATACTGTTTTGTATTTATACTTATTCTAATTTATGTTACTTACTCAATCCCCCTTTTTTTTAAAATTTATTTACTCATATATATCCTTTCCTTATTTTTTCACTTCTATTTTATAAAATAATTGGATTTAATTACTTGAAATAATCTCTTTATTTTCATTTATCTATTTATTTTTACTTATTTTCTCTTCAATGAACCTATATTTCTTTTTCTTAATGTTCTTAGTTTTATTCCTTCTATTTATTAGTCAATTTATTTTTTACTTATCTATCCTACCTATTTAATTGGTACTGCTTATTATCCCTTAGTATTTATTTTCTTAGTATTGTGTGTAATATGTGTACATGCTGTAGGAGTAGGGGCATGTGTATATAGGTTGGCATACAGTTCTTTCATCGCCTCAATTATGAAAGGAGGATTGTGTTCAGGTAGGTGCGGCTTGGGGATGAGAGAAAACGTTACATTTGATGCTTCTACTTTTGTAAATGTTTCCATTTTAATTAAAAAAAAGTGAAACATGCATGCTGCAGCAATATGAAAAGTGTTATCAAATGATGTAACATCTTGGTGTGGTTTTAAAAGTGCCTTTTGTATAATTTAACACATTTAAATGTATTTTATGAAATCACAGTGAACTGACAACCAAAGCTTATAAAAGTTTTCCTCCCGCCTGGCAGTGAGACTAATGGCACATACACTGTTGAAGGGTGCGGATATACTTTGAGTATGACTTTTAGAGAAATACAAACACGAAATGAACCTAAGTTGAGAAAAGAACAGGACATGATTGAACAGGACAGCGGCCAATGGTTCCCCCATATGAGCTGGGATTTGCTCAAGGTTTTTTTGCTGTTAAAAATGAGTTTCCTTGCCATTGTCGCCTTAGGGCTTGCTCTGGGGGTTCACACATATGGGTTCTATAAAGGGTTTCGACGGATTCAATTGTAATTGACGCTATATGAAGAAAATTTAATCAATCACATCAATGCAGAGTTTCTTTGGTACCTGAAGCATCAGAAACTTTTGTTGGACACTATAGCTAACACCATTACGATTCCACAGACTGAGGCTCAAGTGCAGGGTAAGAGACACAACAACAGGCCTAAGGTAAAATACAATTTTATTTACAATAATCAAATCAGTACAGAATGAGAACTACAATTTGAATCTAAGGACTACAAAAGGAAGTACCCCAAGGGACACGGAACAAGAAGCAAACAAAACCAACTTCTGACACAAAACCCTCTACAACTATTAGAGTCTGTGCACAACTGTACAAAGAGTGAAAACTAACACGCATAAGTTAAAGCCCAGGCAGGAAGGTGAAACTACCAGACCAGAATTTTAAGGCATAATCTATTCAAGAATTCGACAATAAAGAAACAGGTTAACAATACCAAGACTGGCTGAGAGATTAAGTGAGGAACTTAACTGTCACCAAAAGCAGAGAGGAGGGTCTGGAAGGCCATGGCAGGGGAGTGGTGGTATGTGGCGTGTGGCTGACCGTGGGCAAGTGTTGCAGCTGTGGGCTCAGTCCAGCGTAGGGGAATTATTCAGATAAACGAGGGAGGAGGGTGCAGGTGGATCCGAAATGCAGACAGAGGTTCAGACAGCCAAGGCTTGACGCAGAATAATCCAGGTGTGGGCACGAGCAGGCAGGGAGTCCAGACTGAAAGGCAAGGCAGACAGGACTAACAGAGAGCCAAAAGCAAAGGAGCTAGACTAAACAGAGAATCAAGACTGACTGTGACTGTTCAACAGTCCAGCATCGAGTCATGTGCAGAGTCTGTCTTTATGGAGGAAGAGGTAGTTGGCTTGATTACGCCCACCTGCTCGCACGCCAATTCTTGCTGATTGGATTGGCAGCACCTGCCTGCCAGCTCCACACACACACACACACACACGCACACACACACACACACACACACACACACACACACACACACACACACACACACACACACACACACACACACACACACGCACGCCCACCTGAGGAGAGAGAGGAAGGGAAGAGGAAGGGAGAACCCTGCCACTACCTAGAGCTAGAGGTGGAGGGTGTGACAGACACCCTCATTTTGAGTAACGTTCAACATGCAGTACAGTTGAATTTTCTTAATTACATTAATCAGCTACATTACAAGTAGTTAATTGTAACATGCTATGTTCAGAACTGTAATAAAAACAAAATACAGGCCTGTGTATGTAGAGTTTTTGTGTATGTAAACTTACATTTTCTGTAAATGTAAAATTCTGTCCTTCTTGTTATACAATATTTTAAAGAAGCAGCATTTTAGAATCAATGTTTCTGTTGGCTTTCCTTTGTTTCTGTGAGTGCATTGCAACATTGACTGATGAGTTTGATCCGAACCACCATTTTGTCACGCTATATCGACCTTCCTCCATCTCCAAAGACAGGCAGGCCTATTCACTCAAATGAAGCCAAACTAATCAGTTTGGTTATCCAATGCCCATCAAACTAGATTCACACCTAAGCCCCTACAAATATGTAGTATATCATACAAACCAGAAACTCTTAGGATGCTTTGCCTTCAGACCCTCAGTTCATTACCGAGACTGGTCAACTCACAATCTTATCCCGATTCCTCTTCCACTTCAAGCAAGTCCTGATGGCATCCAGAGTCCTAGCATGTTCTCTGGTCACTCCTTCCATATTGATGCAGCTTCCAGCCAAGGGGTTCTGTGCCACCTAATCAAGGCCATGGCCCTCAAGTGTATCCCCTTCTCATCTGCTCCAACCCTCAAGACCTACGTTATGCCCACTCTGTGTTTCATTCTTATGGGAAGCTTTTTGACGGTCTGCCAGCTCGGGAGCTGCTGCTGATCCATGACTAAGCTTTTCCCCCACACCACATCAGTTCAGCTCAGTCACCACCAACATAACACTCATTTGCATCCAAAAATGATCAAACTTCATATTGATGGTGTGGTCCTTGATAGTGAAATCATCTATATACGTACCCTGTCAATAACTGCCTTAAAATAATCATACTGATATATCAGACTCATCTTTTTTACTGTAAGTACCTGAAAAATAATAGACCAGCGTACTGGTCTTTTAAAAACTCAAAAACACTGAAAGCAACAACCACTGAGAAGAACAACAACCATATTAAGTGACTTTGAGTTTTAATGGCCTTGTCATGTGTGGGCTAAACAACACATTGTAAATCCACAGCCAAACGGAAGCTAATAAAAGAGATGGATCCCTCTAACCTGAGTCAATACGGCGTCAACAAGTCTGGGCTGTGACAGATTTATTGATCGCATTTATTCAGAAAGACGAAACCTTAGTTGCTGTGCACATAGATAAGGGATGACTGCAGAACAGTGTATCCAAATACACAAATGCAAACCTAAGAACAAGTGACATTCAACATCAATGCAACTGGCATGAAGCAACAGTGTGAAGGACAAATATCTTTCTCTCTGTATGTCTCTCCATCTATCTATATGTGGCGACGATCTACCTTCCCACCAAAACTGACTTACGAAATCTTGATAAAATCAGAAAAAGTAGCTTTCTCCATTTTCTTCTGTTTATCTGCCAACATGAATAATCCCAGATGAGAATTCCTGCCCTGGGTTCACTAACTCCTTTTCGAGGACAGACAGAGCAGACTTTTGATCACCTGTCTCAGCTCGAGTGGCTGTGACATTCATGCCGCTATTTGATTTCCATCGTGGAAAGAATGCCACGAGTGTGTTCAGCTGTTATGTCTGCCAAAGGTGACTGCTTTGATGAGTCAAAAGTTTAGAACGCATTTTGGTTTCTAATTTTCATTTTTTTTAAACTTCATTTGTTTATTTGTTCTATGCTTTCATTTCAGAGTACAATGAGACATTAACATGCATAATTTCCAGTAAAAAAAATGGAAAAATTGGGGTGTTATAAAACTTTTAACTGGTAGTGCATGTTTGTGTCCATGATGCCCAGTGAAGGGATTGTAAACCAATGCTGTGCATAAAAGAGAGTAGCTGCTGATAGATTACACTGCAGTGATGTTTAGGTTGTTTCTTCATGTTTGTTTGTTCAAAAATTGTTCCTCCTTGTACTATATATTTAATTTTAAATACCAAAGGATAGTGAATTGATTCCACTTGGGGTGACTCATGCATAAAAAGCTAAACATGAATTTGTCTATGGGGACAAAACTGTCTCCAACTATTACAGTGCCATTAAAGTGAGGAATTTGGAGCTGACATTTTTCATTTACAGTAATCATTGTTTATACAAAGTGGATTGGCCTCCGGTGCAGATACAGACAGAACATTTCTATTTTAAATCACTAGGGGTTGTTACCAAGCTCACTCAGAACAGACTTCCTGAGATAAGATTAGAACACAACAGTGTGCAGGCTCTCTGTTAAAAAATGTATGATTTTAAGAGTATTAATCATTGTGGTCAAATAGGTTGAGTTTCTAATGACTACTTAATTTTCTGTGATGAAGTGATTGAAGCACATGGCTGCTGCAACACACTTGTCCAGCTGGTGGGAGTGGAGCACATTCAGGCTGGTCTTACCACCAATATTAATCAGCACAAATCTAAAATGCGAGAATAACCAAAGCTCGGGTGTTAGGAGACATTTCAGTTTATGATATGCTGAATTTAAATTATTAGGCCCATTTGCAAATTTGACAAACTGCTTTTTTGATGGGATTCACAGGAAGAATACCTGACAATGTCTAAATAAATATTAAATGTCATCACTTTATTGAAGATTTTCAGAAATAATTTGCATCTTTAAAAATGTTATCACACAGAAACCATCCAAAACAACAAACTGTAAATGCTTTTAGCTATTAGTTGCATTATTCTGCTCAGTGCATGAATGTGTGGTTTGTCATCTGATTGTAACTGTAATAAGGTACAGTTGATCCTATATCATCTGAGCTCAGGTATGCCATTGCCATGTATAGTAGCTGTATGTATTTGTGGGAGATATAGGAAGTCAACATTTTTAAGTGTACACCAGTGATCTCTGATAAATGTCCTCATGCTTGCAGTGGCAGTCACTGCAAATCTTTCACAGTAGGACCCTCATGCTATGCACCAATATTGCAAAAATTATGCTCCTTGGTTACAAGGTACTGATTCAGACTTTCAAGGTTTCATATTGAACAACCCAAAGGAGTTAATCTCAACTTAACATCAAGGGTAGACCTTTCTGCATCATCTTCCTTATTCAGAATTGGTTTCTGTGTCGGATATGCATGGCTGAGTAACTCGAATATTACAACTTGCCACTAGTGTAGTGTAGAGTCGTTTACTAGTAGTAGTCCATAAAAAAATGAAATCAAGTAAAGATATGGAACTTTATGTTGGTGTTTTTCATTTTCAGTGTCTCTGTTTTGTGTTATCTGGTAAATGCAAGTATTTTTGCTTTACCTTGGGACATAATTACACCGAGGATCAATAGATTGAGATGTATGTCTGTGTCTTTGTAAAACATTATATTCATTATTATTTAAACTCATAACAACTTTGCAGTGAAGCAAATACAAAGAAGGGCCTCTGATGAACGCTAAATCTTGTCTCATCACTGCTCTGCTTTAAATGTATTCAAAACAAAGTGATCCCTGCCACACAAAGCTATTATTTTTAATGACTTCAATCATTGCAGTCGACTTGTTTTTAGAGACATCAGCCTACAGCCTGATCATGAACTCAAACAATTTCCCAAATGTACTGTTGAGTGTGTTCATTTTTTGTGATGGAAGACAAGCAACTTCTCTCAGTTAAAATAGTTTATTCTGCAATGTAAAATTAGCTTCATATCAGGAGCCATTATTGATTAGAGGACCACAGTCAACAAAGTGTTAATCTGTAGGCATCTTCCCAGGAATGGATGAAGTTCAATGTACACAGTCTTTTTATGAAATGTGCTACAATCTTTTTGGCTAAAACTGTTGGAGAGAAGTCGTGGTTTAGGCTTAGCTTTCTCTCCATTGGTGCACAGGCGTGTCCTCAGCCTCTTGACACACGATTCCTCCAATCAGTCAGTGCCGTATCCTAAGAAAGAGACCCTCCCTGTATGATTCATAAGTCTCTATCTGCATTGTTCTCTTTGCCAGTAACTGCTGACTTCCGCCTCAGTCATATGGTATTATCACAGCTTCTAGCTGACACACCAACTCCAGTCATGAGTATTTGCATAAGAGAACACCTGACATCATCAAAACTGAATTGATTTTTTTTTTTTTTTTTTTTTTTAACAATTAACCCCTTTTCTAAGTCAGTAGGAAAATTGGCATGGTAACCGGAAATCAAGCAAACAAACAAACACACACAAAAACCAACAATTGTCAACAATGTAATTTTTTTTTCATTTTGTCTCATTGTCTCAAAGTGAAAAAGATGTCTTCCTGCATTTTCTTTCTGTTGTATTTCTTCAGCCACATATCTGATTCCCATTTTAATACACAGTGATAAGGTGGCACAGCGTAATCTCCCACTCCTTGAGGATTAGCCCACAACTGTCAGGATGATTTGTGGCATCATATGCTATCATTTCCATGATCAGACACATGCTTTTATTGTATTTCAGTTTAGAGGACATTTCAAACTTCCTATAGTGCTAACATTTGATTTAATTTGGATTATTTTGTGTTGGACTGACAGCTAAATTCACCCACACTGCTGGCCAGCAGATGTTAATGTTTGTACTCTAATAATCATAAAAAATGGCTCCCGATGGATGCTCATAAAATGGCATCAAATTAACCACAGTAATTACATTTCTCATTTGGGTGATGGGTAATAGCTCTCTGCAAAAAAGTTGCTCTGTGTGGTCAGTCCTGCCTGTCTTCTTTTAATAGACTGTTTCACAGTGTGCACTCTAAATTGGTCTGGGTTTATTTCCTGGAAACAGTGTTTGTTTCTATCAGTGACTGGAAAGAAATTCATTTTAACATGCTGCTTTGTTTGTTTGTTGTTTTTGCTTGCTTTGAACTAACATCCATCCATCCATCCATCCATTATCTATACACCACTTTATCATCATTAGGATGGCGGGAGGGCTGGAGTCTATCCCAGCTGACGTGGGGCGAAGGCAGGGGACACCCTGGACAGGTGACCAGTCTGTTGCAGGGCTACATATACAGACAATCACACTTGCATTCACACCTACGGGCAGTTTAGAATGATTAATGAACTTCAGCATGTTTTTGGACTGTGGGAGGAAGCTGGAGTATCCGGAGAAAACCCATACAAGCACAGGGAGAACATGCAATCTCAATGCAGAAAGATCCCGGGAAAGCCGGGACACGAACCAGGGATCTTCTAGCTGCAAGACGAAAATGCTAACCCCACGCTACTGTGCAGCCCTTGAACCAGCATGCTATGTAAAAAGTTATTTTAATTAATTCAAATTTGAGGTGAGACAAGTACAAACAAAAGGAATAAGATACTGAGAAATATAATGAGAAGATCAACACCATTCTAGCAACTCTCCAGCAAATATAAAGTCGGTTAGCTTAGTACGAAGATTGTAATCGAGGGGAAACGGCTTGCTCGGCTCTGTCTGAAGGTTACAAAATCTGCCTACCAGCTCCACCAAAGTTTCATTTGTCTAATCCGTACAAAACTGAAATGTAAAAACATCAAGCTGTTGTTTACCAGGGAGGTAGTGTGCAGAGTATTTCTTGGCCTGGAGCAGTACCTTTCAGATGCATCTGTTTTGCAATCATGACAATAAGACTTCAGAAAGTTACTTCAAGAATTTAAGCTAATCTGACAATCTAACTGCTGGCAGTGGTTTTGTTTTTCATTTTTTAAAATTTTTATTTTTGTATGCAGGGACGAAACTAAATAAGCAATGAAGTGAAAGTTTAAAAAAAAAAAGATCTTAGTCATGAATTATTAAACTGTAAACTGAAAGAAGCACCTCTTCACCCTCACCAGAAAGATAAACAGTTGGCAGGATGATAGTCTCAGCTATGTTTCTTCATGTTTGCTGACAATAGGTAATGTCTGTTTATTTCCTGTGTTGTGACTGAATTGTGGATAATACTTACAGACTCTTTGTCATGTTGTTCAGTAGAGCCCTGCTGAACCATTACACTTCCACTGGAGTAGTCTTAGGTTAGCAGTAAGCTGGACCACAGAACACAGAGCTGGAACATATTATTCTGGTAACTACTGTGTATTGTAGTGTCATATTTTTGGGTATGATGACTGATGTCTTGATGGTATTGGGTGTGTCTGTTGAGGGCACACACACAGCTTTGAAGATCATAAAGTAGAACATGTATTTTTGGTGTCAAGACAAATCACATGCTTTGTAGGAATATGGAGTACTCAAAACAACGGTGCAAGCTTAAGGCAATCTAACTTTGAAAAGAGGTTACAGTAAAAAATTTCAGAATTTAGCCTCATGCGGCTGCGCCAAGCAATGTAGATAAAAGTGTAGGCTGCAATGTGCTTAATGGTAGAAACTACACTTTATGATAAAATTGCACTTGTTAATTTAGGAGCACCATTCTCAGCTTGTCTGAGAAAATGATCAATTTAGACTAAGTCTCAAAGAGACTTTGATGAAAAAGAAATTGATCAGTCTCATTATGAAAGTGGTAAACGCTGATTTCTTTGACCTCCAGTTCCCAAAACAAAGAAATACACAGCAGAACTGATGATAATTGTACACAAACATTTATTAACTACTACTACGAACAAACAATAAACAACAACAGACAGTGAATAAATGAATGAATAAATGCAGATAAACTAATGAACTGCGATCGTCACTAGAAGCAGCTGGTAGAAAAGGTGATGAATTTAGAATTACTTTGAAAATTGGAAAACCAGCTATAATTTGTAAATTCACCTGTTTGGCAGAAGGAAAGTGATAGTGATAGTAGTTAGATGGAGGACGCTGCAGGATGTGGTGCTGTGCTGATTAGTTGGTTCAGGAACACAGAGACGAGGAGGCACTTTGGTAGGTTTGTATTGCAAAAGTGTGCTGAAGTAAAAACACTAAGAGTCAAAGCTCATAGTTGTCAAGAAAATATTCACACTGTTGTAGTTCTTAAGTAATTCTTAAGCCCAATTTCATTCCTCTAAGAGCCCATTTTTCTAAGAGCCCGTGTTCTACAAGCTACTTCTTACAAGCCGCTAAGTTGACTTTTTCTAAAAGCACCCCTTTTCATTCTTCATAAAGCCTCGTTTTTCTTCCAGGGACTTTCCTCTATATAGAAAGTTTTGGAGCCAAATTCAAATCAGCATCTGACCAATCATGGCTGTTTTCCTCCCAAGGGGTGGTGTTGAGCTTCACTGTCCAGGAGAGGTCAGAGGTCAAATACCTTTAGAGCTTACTCTTAATTCATTTCTTACATGTACAAATTCAGTTGTTTAACATTTATGACGATCACAGATCTGAAACAACACCGAAAAGGTGATTAAAATGACACCAAACACAACATGTTTATCTCATATGGTTCCAGGGATAATAATAAAAGGTTTAAACATGAGAATAAACCTATAAATTGTAGAACTTTGGCTACATGAAAGTAAAATTATAATATAGTTAACACAAGCATATACATTCAATAATAAGAAAAATAAGACATAGGAAGTATATATGCTTAGAGTTGAAAGTCTCTCTCTCTGCCTTTATGGCTGTGGTCTGTGACAGAGAGAAGGAGGATGTTTGTGTATCATGTGTGTGCATCTTCCACAAACACTTCAGATTCCATGTGTTTGTCTTCCATACTGGTCCTGATCAACTTGGTATCAGAGACTGAATCCAGATCATCATTCCAGTGATGCTGCATTTCTTTAATGTTCTGATTTAAACTGTTTAATCCATTCCAGCATACTAGGCGCTGTGTGTTAGGTAGGGAGATTAGAAGGTCAGAATGCCAATCCTCTTCTGCAGCGGTGTGGTTTTCCTCACAGCTGATACTTTATGACCCTTATCAGATTCTAGTGGAGGTAGGAGGAATCCTGATGTCTCCAAGAGAGCCATGAGTAGTCCTTTAGTAGTAAACATCCGATCAGGAGATGTTCCATTTGGAGGTGAATTTTGGGTTCTGAAATGGTGTCTTACCAAATTTACAGCTTTGGAAAAGGATCTTTGGATCTTTGTGTGTTGCTCTGGAATGTTCTGCTCCTCAGCAGGTTACAAGGTGTATCAGAAAAGTAACACATAATGGTGAAAAATGCATGAAGAATGTCATAAAAAATAGTAGAGGTGAGTACAGAACAGAGTCTTGCCAGAAGGAGACTTTTATAGGTGCTAGTTCTGTAACATGTTAGATGTACAGCTCTGAAATCGTTGAGTTTAATAAAACCCTGACATCTGCTGTCACGCCACTCAAGACTTAAATTGTAATATCTCAGGAATACTATGCTTCACAAAGCTGAAAGAACAGTACAAGTTGATGCATGAGGAGCTACTCGACATTGGTGCACTCTAGGGATCAATATCTGAGGAGATCCATACTGTGTTTTCAAAAGCATGGAGTTGGAGTGGCTGCTTCTCTGACCTCGTGTCTGGCTGACCTGCATTGATCGGACGCAGAGGAGTTTGAGAGATTGAGCTGTGAGTGGTCAATGCACCCACACTGCATATTACTGGCCATCCTGCAATAGTGTGTGTACACATACGCAACCGTTCAAAAGTTTGAGGTCACTTAGAAATGTCCTTATTTTTAAAAGAAGAGCAGTTTTTTTCAATGAAGATGACATTAAATTAATCAGAAATACAGTCTGGATATTGTTGATGCAGTAAATGACTATTCTAGCTAAAAACGGCTGATTTTTAATGGAATATCTTCATAGGGGTACAGAGGAACATTTCCAGCAACCATCGCTCCTGGGTTCTAATGCTACATTGTGTTAGATAATGGTGTTGAAAGGCTAATTGATGATTAGAAAACTCTTGTGAAATTATGTTAGCACATGAATAGAAGTGTGAGATTTCATGGAAAACATGAAATTGTCCGGGTGAAGCCAAACTTTTGAACTGTAGTGTATTATAGTATGAGTGTGCAGTACAAGGACGCAGGCTAAACAATGTCCTCAAGATCATTACATACACCAAGCAGTCACACCTCCTCACCACAGAAAAGCTCACTCATAAGTCTCTGTTCATGAGTGAACAGACCAGTGCTGCAAAACCTTTGCAAAAACGGTGTGATTGATGTACTAGTGTCATGAAAAGATTGAAGTTGTTTTTATGTCATCCCACTTATATACATTAATCAGCATGGAATTAGCAGCATCACTTGTCACAAGACAAAGTTCCCACTATTCTGACCCTGGAAACAAACATTTATTTTAGGATACAAAACTGCACTACTTTGCTTTGAAACAAATGTTTTATAGTGCAAAAAGACCCGACTCCTTCATTAACCTTGTGGTATTTGTAGACAATTGTGTTGACTTCATAATTGACTTCTATTCTGGGATTTCACTGTATCTACCAAAAGCTGTTTGAGATTATTATTTTTTACCACAGAATTCTTAACTGGCTCTAATCTAATCTCTTCATCTTGCATTAATTATGTATAATTTAGAACAAGTGAATTCTGATTATGTGTTAGTTTGTTTCACTTGGCTCTACAGTACATCAACTTGTTTGGTTTGACTTCAGCTTGAATTTCTAAAATCTTGATTAATATTTTCTTCGTGCGTACTTGTCAGTTTTACTCCCAAATGTTTCATTCATTAACCGATCTCCACAGCAGTGAGATTTATGCAGCATATTGCAATATGTCAGAATTATTGTTACAAATTACATGTAAAATGATAGTCATAAAATAATAAAATGGACATCACGGTTTAAAGTCACTGCATATAATCATCCATCCATTATCTACACACTGCTTAATCCTCATGAATGTTGGGTAGGCTGGAGTCTGTCCCAGCTGACTTAGGGTGAAGGCAGGGGACACCCTGGACAGATCATCAGTCTATCCCCAGGATTACACATAGAGACAATCACTCTCACATTCACACCTACGGACAATTTAGATTCATCAATTTACCTCAGCATGTTTTGGACTGTGGGAGGAAGCTGGAGAACCCGGAGAAAACCCACACATGGACAGGGAGAACATGTAAACTCCATGCAGAAAGATCCCAGGCGGGCACGCCAACCAGGGATCTTTTGCTGCAAGGCGAAAGTGCTAACCAACAAGCCACTGTGCATATAATCAATAAATTGTTATTGTATACTTGTAGCCCCCAATTTTCGTTGTATAGTCAATGCAGAAGCACAGGTTGTTTTGAACCTCAAGATAGATAAGAAAACACCTCAAGAGAATTCACGCTCAGCAAAGCATGTTAGACAAGATGATCTCATATTTTAAGTGAGAACTGTATTTTGTGTTATCAGTAATGTATTAGGGATCATAATTAATACCCCGATATCAGTGGGAAGATTTATCCAGGAATTGCTTGAGGAACATGATGAAGAGCCCAAAAATGTTGACTTGGCCTCCAAACTTCCCAGATCCCAATCCAAATGAACATCTGTCACATCCACTGACACTCCATCCCACAGCCCAGACAATCCAAAGGATCCGTTAGCCAACATCTTAGTGGACTCCCGAGGTCCTCTGTTCGTATCCCCATGGGTCAGAACTGTTTTGCTAGCACAAGGAAAATCTACACAATAACAGGCAGGTGGTTTTAATGTTGTGGCTTATCAGTGTACATCAACTGTTTATGTTCAGAAAGTATCTTCCAACACCTTTTGCAAATAAAAATAGGGCTGCAAATTCACAATTTAACAGTATCTCTATATGCATTTCTTGTTTCCAACTGCCAAAGAAGTCCACTACAACATTAAAAATAGCATTTTCTTTCTAAAGAACACAACACAGGCCTAGTAAATACAGTATACATGGATGTCACCAACCAAAGATGTTTATTTGAACTCTCAGAACCAGTAAAGCCAAGATACAAATCAAAGCACGACGCCTTTTGCAAGCTGCTGTTGTCAACTACAGAGATATTTACAGCTCAAAGACATTGTCTGTTCCATGTGGAGAGCAACCAGGAAATTAACAAATATCTGGCAACGTGATAAAAGCTCTCAAAATGACAATGAATCAAATCGTTTTTAGCAGAAAAGGATTATTGCACTCATATCTGTTGGTTGTAGTTATTGTCAAAATAAATGATAGTGCAGCGTCACTGCACTTTAAGGCAGGTCAGAGTTGTTAACAAGCGTATCAATCTGAAAACACAAACACACAGAACAGTGACTTAATGAAAACAATACTTTATTTTAGTTATTTAGGACTTCTTATTTACACAGATGAATTCTTTTCAGACTGTCTGTATTCATGGATCTTTACTGTTGCATTACTATAGCTAGAGAGAAGGAGAATGGGATGTTGTGCAAATACAAAATACACAGATATAGAGTTACAGTAAAAATGCTGTTAGGATAGCCAACATTCATGCACAAGAGCTATTATCCTTGGGCTTACAGAACATACTGCACTGAATAAGGCATACAAACTGTTGCTGAAGTTACAAAAAAGCTAATATCTCAGAGTACTATGTTAAAGGCAACAAGAATTTGGTGTTTGCTAACTACTTTGACTTAGTACTTCAAGATATCCAATGACCTGGATGACTGAGAATCTTCAGTGACACAAAAAAGCCAAGTACATGAACTATACAGGTGCATTATGGTTCACCACATTTCTCATTGTCTTGTACAAGGTCAAGCGCAAAACTTTTCAAAGGAAAAGCAATTTGACAAATTTGAAAGCTAAATGGAGGCAGTGAAAAGCAGGAATAAATTAGCAGAGTATGATGAATAAATGGCAAGGAAAGAAACAAAGCGAACAATTAATGAACACAGTCAAAATATGAATAGATGAGGGGACCTGGATAAATGCAACGCTGGATGAGAAAACTATTATAAATGTGAATCTTTTAGATTAAAGTGAAAAAGGAGCTTCAGAAATGACTTGAAGTTCATTGTTAGGTATCTAAAAGTTGCTAGGTAAAAGTGCCATTATTAGTCCAAAATGTATTATGTTTTAGTGCATTTAGTGCATTATGTTTTATAATGTACTCAACTGGTTTACATGTTATGCTG
Source organism: Amphiprion ocellaris (assembly GCF_022539595.1). Lineage (NCBI taxonomy): Eukaryota > Metazoa > Chordata > Actinopteri > Pomacentridae > Amphiprion > Amphiprion ocellaris. Next base: position 24,809,763 of record NC_072775.1, read on the forward strand.
ACATTTATTTTTTTCGGCAAAGTGTCACATTTCCACTGTGACAGTATATGAATCATTTCATTTTTTTTATCTGGAAACACATAAACAGCTTGATGTAAGTAAATAAATATAATGTATAAATAAAATCAAATGTGCAAAACTTATCAGGGAAATAAAATACATTAACAAATAAATAAAATGAGTTAGAACATTCAGGCACAACCTTCAATGTTTTATGTTTTCTTTTTCCGCTATCTTTCCTGTGAACAGTATGTTCCTTCTTTTAAGAGTCATCCTCAGTTTTAATGATGTGGAAAAGTGTAACATTAAACAGGACTTGGTGGCCGTTGTTCCAGCCATAGAGGGCACGGTCCCTGGCATTGTAGTCCAGCATAGACATGTGGAAATACTGGTTATGAAAGGGAATGTCTGTATACTCGTATGTGGAGGTTTTAGTAGAGTAGGCATAGTATACCTTGGCACCAGTCAGATGGGAGTTAGTGATGTATAGAGTTCCACAGATCATAAAAGACTCACCAGCGTTCCTCTTAGAGTATTCTGTGTTCCACGTGTTGATGATCTGAAGTGTACTGGGGTTCAGCTGGCTGATGACGATGTTTCCAGCGTTCTGATTGGTGGCGTACACGGCCCACAGGCCCAGCTCGTCTGCCATCAGGTCAATGTCTGAGAAGCCTCCCCAGGTGTATGGGTAGACGTTATGGAAGCCTGCTGACTCCAAAGCCCTCTGTGTGACTACACGGCCTGTCTCGAAGCTGTACCTCACGATGATGTTACTCTGCATCTTGTTGTAGTACAGAGACCCGTTGTACACCACGTGATTGGTTCCAGCCCATTTGAAAGGCAGGTTGTAGGTTCTGGATTCGACTCCAGCCACAAAATCAGCAATTGATTTGTACTCTTTTACTATCTTGTTGTTGGTGTAGCTGTCCATGTACCACACCTGGAGACAAATACATACAGACAATATTCCTGTAATGTTTAAAAAACTGTCAGTTGTACATGGACAAGAAACACGAATAACTCACATGGTCATGAAATTATATGCAGATTAAACATTTGTACACCAAAAATTGTAGGCTGTATTACAATATTTATGCAAGTTCTTTGTAAAGTAAAGAGATCACAGAACACCAGAGTTTCATAAATGGGGAGATATTACATTGTCAGTTGCTCAACGTTTCTTGGTGGTCAAATACTCAGTGATGCACTTCTCTTTACTTGTTATTAACAAAGTCAAACAGGGACCAAAGGAAGGCAACGGTAGCCTTCCTGGAAAACCTTGTGTGTTAATTACCTCACAGAAAAGCATCCGAACAGGATTGCTTATGCAGTGAATGTTTAACAATTATCATGAGGATAAAGTATTACTGTGGAGTTTTGACAAGCGCTGCTCCTCCACAGTCTTTCGATAAGGCCAGGTCTATGTTAATTTGTACTTGTTTGTACCCACTGTATGCTATTACATCGATATGCAGCTGATAAACAGACAGGACAAAAAAAATGTGTCAGAAAAGTAAGACAAAGCAAAAAATTGATCACATAAAAGAAATCTTAGCAAGGAGCACAGTTATGTTGAATAGCCTCCACTGTGTCTGACATAATGCATGTAGCATACAATGATAAGCCTGATTAAGAAAAGGCTTCCTCTAGTACTCTACCATTCAAAAGTTTGAGATCACTTAGAAATGTCTTTTTTTGAAAGAAAGGCATTTTTTTCAGTGAAGACAACAATGATTAATCAGAAATACAGTCTGGCCATTGTTCATCTGGTAAATGACTTCTAGCTGAAAACAGCTGATTTTTAATGGAATATCTCCATAGGGGTACAGAGGAACGTTTCCAGCAACCATCACTCCTGTGTTCTAATGCTACATTGTGTTAGCTAATGGTGTTGAAAGGCTAATTGATGATTAGAAAACCCTTGTGCAGTTATGTTAGCACTTGAATAAACATGTGAGTTTTCATGGAAAACATGACATTGCCTGGGTGACCCCAAACTTCTGAACAGTAGTGTATGTGACTAGTGTGTGAATATGGTTTCTCAAATGCTTTACATAGAAGGGATTGTATCGACACACTTTTCAACTCTCAAGGATAAACACAAAGCTTTTTGAAAGCTTTAATGTAAACATGAAAACGGATCAAAGTAATCCTCTCCTCATCTCAGTGCCTTTATTGTATTTCCTTTAGAGTGTTTAAGGTTTTTTTTTGCATATAAAAATTCTGCAAACTTATAAAGCTCAAAGTCCACATCAAACAGAGTTATTATTCAGCACAGAAACACAATCGCTCATGTACTAACACACTCCATTTTAAGTCCAAGATTTTCTTCCATTACTTATTTACATCATCGTGTGACACATTCACATAACGTCTGCCTAAAGACCAACTGGGCCACACCTCAGACATAACAGAGCTCTTTGTCTTAACCCCAGGTTTCTGAGTTGACCAACATCACCTCATTTTCATCATCGCCAGCTGACTAATTAGAGCAGACTGGACTTTTCAGAAGGGCGACCTTAAAGAGGCAGGAGATAAAACTGAGCATTCTAGACAAATTGTGAGAGGAGGTACCGCAGCAATGTACAAGTATGCAAAGATATTCTAGCAGATGACAAAAACAAAATTGTATACCTGTAAATATGCATAATATAAGCATTTTAAGTAACACTCTAAGTCGAGCACAGCATCCTTTAAAGGATGGCCATTAATGTGTTAAGTACTTGGAAAATTGACAGCCACCATGTGCTGTATACATTAGCTTTCTTTAGTATGTGCTGCTGAATGATCTGTGGCAAATAGTAAGTCAAGAACAAACTCTTTCAGTCATTTATTGTTTTCCCCACATTCAGTTAAGAGAATCCTAATATCCCAACTGGTCTACATATGTTAAACTGCCCAGCAAGTTGTGTCAAGTTTTATGTTTAAGCTCTGCAGTCAATTGTGTAAAATGGTTTTAGCGAGTAGGATATTATAATTCAACCACGTGTCTCCACTCAGGAGGGAAGCAGTTGTATGTAAATTATTAATTTGCTCTGTGTTGCTTCAAAGACAAAGAGACATTAAAACTCACCCTGTTGTTTTTGGGAGACGCCTGTGGGTCAGTCATCCAGGCTCCAAATCTGGTCCCTGAAGTTTTCACTGTCAGCGGCCCGGTGATCTTCATCAGTTTACCACATGCTGTGAACATATCATACAGCTCTGGTTATATATGCTATAAAATCATGACTGGAACACGATTCAAGTATAAATATAAAAGACTGTATAAATCTGGCGCTGCACAGTGGCTTGCAGGTTAGCACTTTCGCCTCACAGCTCAAAGATCCCTGGTTCGCCTTCCTGGGATCTTTCTGCATGGAGTTTACATGTTCTCCCTGTGCATGTGTGGGTTTTCTCCAGTTATTCCAGCTTCCTCCCACACTCCAAAAACATGCTGAGGTTAATTGGTGATTCTAAATTGTTCGTAGGTGTGAATGTGAGTGTGATTGTTTGTCTCTATATGTAGTCCTGTGATAGACTGCTGACCTGTCCAGGGTGTCCCCTGCCTTCACCCTAAGTCAGCTGGGATAAACTCCAGCCCCCCGCGACCCTAATGAGGACTAAGTGATGTCTAGTTAATTGATGGATAGATGGATGTATAAATCTGGTAGTGGCTGCATTTTCAGTCCAAAAAGTTTGGGTTCTGGACAGTGTGTGTGCAGCTTCTATCACTTTTCTTTGCCATTACTGAAACAGAGGTTAATAAGAAAAGTGAAGCCAACTTGTACAGCCCCTTCCCATGGGCCAGATCTGGGGAAACATTTATCCCACATAGTTTAATATTTGAGCTACTCGAGTTGCACTTAATTCATCTTGCTAGACACTTTAATTGCGCCACATGACAGCAGGCTATCACTTGCACACAAACTTGCAAGTTCCCTATTAAGTATTGAAGTGGTATTTTACCGAATCAATCAAAGTTCATGGACAATGAAAGCAGTCATCTCAAGCACCGACAGATTTCCAGCCACATCCTATTAGCATTCACATGTTAGCTATTTATGTTGACACTTTGACAGGAACCTTCACTGTTGATAACCTGGCAGTTGGCAAATTGGAGCTTTAGTTATGCAAACCTTTATGAAAGACAAAGCTGTTCTGAAGGCAGAATTGATCTTGTTAGTGGAGTTATACCTCAGTGGGTGGAGCAATTTAAGTCCAGCTTTTCAAACCACAAATGGAAAAGAAGAAAAGAGAAGGAATCAAAATGAAATGAATTATTAAAATTAACATCAAAGGTAAACTAATCAATCATTACTTTGAAAAAGTCAGAATTTTGACTCAGAAGCCAGAGTGAAGTTTGATGATGTTACCCCATTTTACCTTTTGCTTGGAAAATTGCTGTTGACTCTGCAAACAGGGCTTTTCTCATGCCAGTAACATTATTTCAACCTCTGGCAGCACTTCTGCTCTGTCCTCCGCTCTGTATCTGAAATGCCAGTCTGCTAGTAGCTGCAAGAAATTTGCCATTCGATAAATCTGTGGTCACCATGCCTGGATCTGATGCATTTGGGGATTTTTTGCAACAGACTCACTGAGTTTGCTCATACAGCTACGGAGCCTATTTTCCAGGTTTAGGACCCTCTGCTGCAGTTCCTCGTAGTCATAGGCTCCCATCTCCTCCTGGATACCCATCAACACACCAGACAGGTTTCTGATCTCCTCTTTGAACTGGGAGATGAGCTTGGCATCTGTCCTATACTGTTCCAAAACAGGGATCAGCGGCTGCAGGGTCTCCATCTTTCCCTTCAGCTCCTGTAACAAACAAAGCAGTAGTGCACTGTAAAAAAAACAGACTTAACAAATCTCAGTTTGGCAATGTACCGCATCTGTTTAAAGCTGTGTGTTCATACTAATAAATGTAAACAACAGTCTCCCTCCTTTGTTTTGCACAAAACGTAGACATTTTACTGATTATTACAAAATGCCTTTCTGAGTAAGGGAGAGGCACAATTATGTGGTCATGTGACGCATATATATCAGAAGTTTATCATGAGAAAATGACCCAACACAAAAGAAGAGGGATCATATACTTTAAGAAACAAACTGATTTCACCTGAATGATAATTGTCATAATAGTCCTAAATATTGTATCTTACTAGCATTTTATATATCTATATGTATACACTATTGTTCAAAAGTTTGGGGTCACCCAGAAAACTTCATGTTTTCCATGAAAACTCATACTTTCATTTATGTGCTAACATAATTGCACAAGGGTTTACTGATCATCAATTAGCCTTTCAACACCATTAGCTAACACAATGTTGCAATAGAACACATTAGTGATGGTTGCTGGAAATGAGCCTCTGTACCCCTATGTAGATATTCCATTAAAAATCAGCTGTTTCCAGCTAGACCAGTCATTTACCACATAAACAATGTCTAGACTGTAATTCAGATTAATTTGATGTTATCTTCATTAAAAAAAATTCTTTTCTTTCAAAAATAAGGACATTTTGGGGTGCCCGTATCTCAGCTGGCTGGGCGGACGACCCACGAACAGGGTCTAAGGTCCCTGACGCAGCGGTTATGGGTTCAAATCCAGCTTATGGCAATTTACTGCATGTCATTCCCCTACTCTTCTACCCATGTTTCCTGTCTCTCTCTCACTGTTCTATCTAATAAACGCAAAAATGCACAAAAATAATAAATTTAAAAATAAGGACATTTCTAAGTGACTCCAAACTTTTGAATGGTATGTACATAGATAAAATTGTTTGGGAATCCTATCTCCATCGACTCATCCATTATCTATACACAGCTTAATCCCCATTAGGGTCATGGGAAGCTGGAGTCTATCCCAGCTGACTTAGGGTGAAGGCAGGGGACACCTGGGCATTTTTAACTTCACTTCAGCTTTTCTAATTAATTTTGTTACTGAAGGCTTCAGAGGTGGAGTCACGATCATAATTACAGTCCTCTTTCTGATTATGCAAGTTTGCATTAATGTAACAGGTGAGTGCATGTACCGTAACCACAAACTACAGTGGCCACAGTGCTGTCGAGAAAGACATTAGCTCACATTTCAAGTTTCTAATCCATGTGACTCTTCTCCTTGGTCCCTCCTGTAAAAAGTGCTTTGGTTTTTCGTGGGTCAAATAAATGCTAAGTGGATATTTGTCACGCGGCTATAAGGGGCTGTGCTGTCAGTCAGTATTCATGTGGGGCGCTTTAAGACAACCTCGTCCTTGGCCTGGCAGTGGTGGACACGCATTGATCTTATGAGGAATGAAGGTTTATGAATTCAGATGCTTCTCAAGTATCTTTACAAGAGGTCCTTTCTCAGGTGATCCTGTGATGTTTCCCAAAGCATTAAACATCAAACAAAAATATACCTGAAAGTTTTTGTTGACGAGCGTCTTCCTGTCCGATTCAATCTGTCGGAACTTTGACCGCAGTCCTTTGATCTGGCTCTCCATTCTCATGATATACTGAAAGTCCCTCTGCGTCCGCAGATTCAGCACTTCGATTGACTGCGACATGTTCTGGACCTTTTGAAAAGAATGAAACAGCCCAGCATCGATTTTTCCATCCACCACAAGATTAAAATGTCCTCCATGTTCAGCGTTCAGTAGTCTGCCATGCTCCAACTTCTTGAGGAACTGATCAACATTTTGACCTCCAACGTATCTTTTAGCAGAACAAGCCTTCCAATGATTTGTACATGGACATGGGATTGCTACATGGCAGTTTTATTGTTCTGCTTCCTCTCAATTCTAAACCCATATTTCACTTTATGAGCTGGTACAGAATGTTGTGATTGTGATTGATTTCCAAATGTCGCACGCAGACTATTGAATCTCCTGGTTTTAATAACATATTTCTGAGAAGAAAAGCGATGCAGAAACCTTAAAGTCTCTCTCTGGTTTAATAAAAGCTTACTAGGTTTATGGGGCAAGTGAACAAGAAAGGATATGGTCCTTTCTCTCTTCTGTGTCTGACTCTAATTATAACAAACCAACATTATTGGAGCACATCACTAACAAAGTGGCACAACACTCATGCATTGTGTTCTGCATACTTTTCTGGCTCTGTTGGGATCCTGAAATGGCCTCACTGATGCCCTGAGGCAGCTTAGTACATTAGTGTCAAAGGCCCCTGTGAATGACAGAGAACACCCTTTGGCATACAACATTAAAATGTAGGCTACAGCAGTGTTTCCTTATATGGCAAACCCGTTGAGGAAATTGACTCCGATGCTGTGCTGTTTGTTTGTAGATAATGTATTAAATCACGACAGTCATGGGTAAAAAATAACATTTGGAACTACATTTGAGGGTTACACTTCAGTTCATAATGTTGCCTCAACATGTTCATAAATAATTTGATGAAATCAATTAAAAATGCATACTTTCATATAAGAAAAATCCATCGTTGTAGATATGAAAAACAGACCATCGAAACCTGATTTTATGAAAACATCCATTTTCTGATATTGCTAAGACTCACAATTAAATGGTAAAAGCCTGTTGATATCTTTGAATGGTTTGCTGGGAGGAAAGGGGGTCACTCTAGTTCTGTTTAGGTGAGATGAAGAGTATTTTCATCTTCAGAAGCAGCCATTCAGCTGATGCCATCCATGTAATATATGCAGAGGTGGAAAATAGGGTTATGGACCTGGCTGGTGCAATCTCGCTGAGGATTAGGGATACAAAGAAGCACGAATAACGATATAAATCGATGTGATGTCTGTATGAATTCAGGTGTGCTGGGTGCTTACAGTAAATGTGTGTGTTAGAGTGTGAGTGGGTGTGTTGTCATGTAAACAGAAATGTGTGTGACTTGTGTGCACATACCTTCTCCAGGAGCTGGCGCAGTTGCCTGCCTTTGGCATCTCTGGAGCACAGATTCTGTTCAGGTGCCACCACCGTGCAGATACAACGCCCATCTGCATCCTGAGCTGAGCTGTATACCTGCCATCCCTCCTTTGGCCTGATGGTCTGCATACATACACACAAGCACAGCTGTAAATACGCAGCACACATACCTACACACACACTGAATAAACAACTCTGATGATATCACCCTTATTAAATTGTGGCACACAGTTGTTTTGTTTTGTTGTTTTTTTCCCCCTCATGGGTCACCTATTTTTCTCCCTTATACCTCCAAAGCTTTGACATCAAACAATTCCACTGACTTATAAAAAGGTCTTTTTTTTAAAAGAACAAGGTGCTTTTTCTGTAAGATATTCCTCTGCTCACAGTATATGGTCTCCAGTGAATTTCCTCTTCAACAATAAATAGTGTTTCCTGGCCTTGATGAATAACCTGAGTGCTGAAATTCCTCTGTTTCTGCTCACTAGGCCTTCCAGTGCCTTAACTGAAAGTCCTGCTGGGAGACACAGATAAACCTGATTTGTGGGAGCTTTTCCTGCTCTTTATTACATTCAATATGCTCCACGGCACTAGCCTCCACTAGCGTATAAAGCCTAAAGAACATAACACTACGCATCATAAGCCGATGCAGCACTTTTAAATGCAACACCATCAACTAGTGTCAGAGTGTACACAATAAAATATAGTTTTGCTCCAAATATTGATCAAAGTGTCCTGAAGTGTTGGAGAAGTTGATAGCTATCAGGCACACAAACAGCATAAGTATTTGAACAATAATGCTGTTTCCTGTCAGCAGGGGAAATTAACACAAGCTTCCAGCCAAATACTGGCAACCTTTGACTGTGGATTGCAAATTTGTCTGCACTACCAGCCTCTTTGGCAGACTAACAATTATTATTTGGATTTTGTCGTACACCCTCAAACTGAATCTGGATGGAGAATAACACATGAAACGTGAACTTTGGCATCTATTAGACTTTCAAGCTTATGAATAAAAAAGCAAAGTGCCCTGTTTTCACAGTGCAGGCATCCTTTCCTTCTTCCATTCATCCTTGCCTGTCAGTCTGAGTAGTTTAAAGAGTGTTTGGAATCAGCCATGAAAGATCATCTCCCATCTGAGCAGGCGAAAACGTCACACCAAAGGGAAAGCTCAGGCTTTGACTCATCGTTTTCACATAAAGAAGGGATGAATTTCTTAGTTTACATTGTATCACTTCAATAAGAGTAATGCTGCTTAAGAAATAAATACCAACTATAACCATTATCTGTTTTTTTAAGGATTATATTATCTTGTCACTCTTTAGGTATTTAACATTTGCATCTTGATTCCTCAGTCAGATCTCCTTTTCACTTTGAAATATTATTTTGAAGTCAAAAGTACAACAAACAAATGCCTTCTACATTATCAAGCCTCTGAGAGCTTGTTTATTTTACGCACAACTCTGCTGTGCTTACATAATTCAACTTGAAAAAGTAGTTTAAGGTATTATCAAAGGACTGCAGCCCAAACATTTTCAAATTTGCACCTTCTGCATGGAATATGTTGCATAAAAATTGGAAATTAACCAAGGTAATCTCACTGAGCACTATTAAATCCAAACTGCAAGTTCCTGAGACCGACTCCACAACATGCACTTGTTTTTCACAACTTGCTTGTAAATTACATTTTTTATTTGTTTCATGCTTGTTTTTAATTATGCTTAAACTGTCTAATTTTGTAACTGCGTCTTGTCTTTGCTGCTGCCTATCTTGGCCAGGGCTCCCTTGCAAAAGAGGCCGTTATTCTCAATGGGATTTGTCCTGATTAAATAAATGTTAATAACTAATAATAATACATTTGTTATTGGTTGCTTATAAATTTTGTGATCTCTGAAACTTATTTTATATTTTTATATGATGCAGCCCCTTACAGGGCTGCACAGTGGCTTGGTGGTTAACACTGACGCCTTGTAGCTAAAAGATCCCTGGTTCGCATCCCGGCCTTCCCGGGATCTTTCTGCATGGAGATCAAATGTTCTCCCCGTGCATGTGTGGGTTTTCTCCAGGTACTCAGGCCACAGTCAAAAAACATGCTGAGATTAATTGTTAATTGTAAATAGTCCATAGGTGTGAATGTGAGTGTGCTTGTGCTTTGTCTCTATATGTAGCCCTGTGATACACTGGTGACCTGTCCACGGTGTCCCCTGCCTTCACCCTAAGTCAGCTGGGACAACTCTAATGAAGATTAAGTGGTGTATAGATATTGGATGGATGGATGGGTCCATATAAGATTATTCAATAAAAGCCATACAGAGTAGAAAATTTTCACCTCTACAGTCTTATTTATGACATCCTACTCCCCTGAGCTTGTGTGCTCAGTGTGCTATTCATGAAAAATAAAACCATGGTGAAAAGCAGCAGAAGAATACATGATATATCTGGAGATCATGCATGGTACATTGCCATAGTCTAAGAAATTATTAGCTACTGAATGTCATGGTGCACTATGGCTATAGCTGCAATCTGTCTCTCTCTCTGGTAAGAGCATAGAAAAAGGGGTTAAAAGAGGAAGAAAAAGCATCAGCTCCTGTTTTCTTTTCACTTTGCTTTGAAAGGCTACTGCAAAGAAGCTACTTTCACTAATCTGTTAAAAAGTCTGTCTCCTGTCTCTCGTGTGACGCACATCCTTTCCCCTCTTCCCACTCTCACATTTCCTCATATTAAAATGATTCTGTCGCTCAGCCAAGCCAGATGCACTCTCCAATTAGTCTTTTTTTTTTGTGAGGAACTCTGTACAAATAGTTTTTCTCTCATTAAATAATCCAGACAGCTGGTTCCTCTTTTGTTCTGAGCATTCATTTGGACTTTTTTATGAATCTGAAGACAGTTTTAAGTATTTTCTCAGCCTGCAAACATTTCCTGTTATTTATTTTTTCTGAACATTAATTCTGCACACCACTTTCAGTCATGGCAAGGTGATACTATATGAGGACATTGCTTTGCAATCAAGACACTGGCACAGGAACCGTGCTCTGCATGGGTGGAATGAACCTAATCGTCCGTTGTTCTTGTCCAAATGGCTTGCTGATCTGCAAGCTGCTCCTCTTAATTTGTGATCATGCTCCCATTCCCACCTCAGAACCCCAAAGGTACATGTCTTCCATGTATACCATTAAATTTCAAAAACATGGAAAAAATTATCAAGAAAAGGAAGACCACATGGATAAATTAATGAATAAATTAACTTTAAGTCAGATTTTTACATAACATTTGCTAGTATTAAAATGTTTAGTGCTGTTTCTTTTGTTTGGAGTTATTGCTTTTCATACAAAGACTGAACTCTGCCTAAAAAGTGAGCTACATGCCTGGCATTGCTCCAGGATCAATATCAATGCTATATGGTTGATGTAAGCAATAAACAAAGTGCAGTGAGGGTGCCTCTTCCTCCCACCATTACTTAAATTCTGTACGTGGATTTCAAGTTATTTTTTGCACACATTTTTGAATATTAATGTCTACCAGTGCTGGAGTATGTACAGGCAACGGCAACAACAGCAAAGAATCAGCCAAACATGCAACAATGGCAGGCAATGAGTCATTTCTGTGTGATGGAGCATTCACCAGGCGTTAAGAAACAAATGAAAGGCATCCCCAGTCAGCAACATGACATGACAGACCAAGTTTATTCTGTTCTTTCTGACAGAAATGTGAAGCAGCTTTCTGGGAAACTCACCACTGAAGGGCAGTATCCGAACAGCAGCAGGAACAGCAGTGGGTTCAGCACCACGGACAGAGACCACATCCTGCCTCCTCCACGACCAACAAATAAAATCAAATAAATAAAAAAAAATCTAGCAAGTTTTGGTCCTTGGGATCGCGGCACCTCGTCCACTACGCGCTGGTAAAAACCGTGTCTTCCTGAGGAGGAGAAGGAGGAGGAGGAAGAGGAGGAGGGGGGCACATCCAGCCACTCGTCCCCGTTAAGCATGCCATATGGTCAGCGGGGAGAAACCGGCGCTGGCAAGGAGGAAAAAGTTTGTGTGCATGCATGCGGCGAAAATCCGAGCTGCGTTTTTAGACAACACGGACCCTTGTTCGCGGATGTGACATCATCCAGCTGCCTCTCTTGAGTCTGGATGAATGGAGCTGGTGTGAGGAGGAACCAGGCAGCAGCGCCGCGACAAAAGTTGCAGCTGGCAGTATTCACGGGGAAATAACGAGGAGGAGGCGCGGGCTCCCGCTGCCGCTGCCGCTGCTGTGAGCGCGCAGAGCGAAAGAGCGCGAGAGGACACGGTGAGAGCAGCACGAGCAGCAGAACCCGGTTACTGCCGTCACGAAGTAAAACCGTTAAGAAGCGGGAGGTACGTGGATGTTCGTGGCTTTCGCTCAAAATCGTCGACAGAACATTTCCCCCCCTCTATTGGTGTGTATTAAAGTCCATTTAGGTTAACTAAAAGTTTGGAGATAAAAAATTTAAAGTACTGTGAAAAAAATCATGTACAAAATAAAATAAATATTCATAAATCGTAATATTCACTTATTAACATATTTTAGCTCTTTATCACTGATCATACAAGAGGTGATGAAGTACACAAACCTGGAGGGATGGAGAGCAGCAACAGCTAGAGGAAAAGTGTGAAAAAATGTCTACAAAATGGATGTAAACGTGCTTCTATTGCTGTTCTGTGTAATATTCATCTTTGTCAATTATCAAAATACTCAAAATCTGTTATAAAGTGAAAAATAAACATATTTCAAACATGAACTCATTCTTGTGTGGACAAAGATATAATACAAACAATAATACTAGTGATTATTCTTAACCAAAATGACAAAAATTGCATAAAACACATTTATTCTTATACATGTAATTTATGATCCACTTATGGAAGAGTGTAGAGTCCAATCACTCGTGCATCTATGGGTTAAACCAAGAGACGAATGCTCAGATGGAATATAAATGAATATTAAATATTGAGTGAAAGCTACTCTAGGGTTTAGAGTAATCAGTTGCCTTCAATAACCAAATCAGTTAAAATATTGTAGCGATCACAGCTGGTAGCTAGGACTGAACTGTTGCTGTTGCTGCAATGCACCATGGGAGTTCGGGATGTTGGGGTTATAAATGTTGCCGTGATTCATATTAGTGTAACAGTGTTATTAGTGTTTGCGCTTTATTGTGTTTTTGTGGTTTAGTTGGTCGAGACAGTTTAGTTCAGTGTTATGTTGTCAGTACTGTGAGTTAGAAATGCAGTGTATTAGATGTCTTCCAGTTACTGTGCATTGAGCACATCCAAACTAAAGGGCTCACTTCAGATAGTGTTTATAGATTACAGATGATATTATTGAAGTGCCAGTTTTCAACACAGGGTTGCTTCATATATTTATTAATGAGACAGACCTTGAGGCTGACTTCAGACAGTGGTGAAATGTTGTTGTATACTGTTACGTCCTCTGCCACTTATGTGGTTGGAACTGGACTTGCACAGCCTGTGTGTGTCGTGGGGGCTTTGGAGACTGTATTTATTGCAGCTGGAAGAAGACTGGGCTCCAGGTCTCACCTGGCAGTCATCAGGAGTGATTGGCCTGGAGCTCCAGACGTACTCTGAGCTCTGGTTCTCCACACCTCCCTGACCCATCTAATTGGTCCACCACCACAAATCCCCCTCCCACGAGACCCCAGCCATCACCACACCTGTGTATGAATCTGCAACCAAACTCTCTGTCAGGGCAGCTCCCGCTGCTAACCTTGCTCACACTATTAGTGCTGCTAACATTCAGGAGCAGCAGGACTGTGATTACATGCTTCCAAAAACATTCCGACTAAAGTGATGAAGTGTCTCTGCAATGAGTATAAATCCATTTTAGACGGAGCAGTCAATACAGACAGATCTCCTGGACTGATAAAGTTTGTGGACATGTGTTCCAGCTGAGCAGCTGTTTCCAAAAACTAGAGTAACATCAACTACGGGGAACAAGACGCTCCAACATGTAGATCAGCTTTGAAGATTATACTGACATTCAGAGATTGATAACGTTACACATTATTTACTGTGGAAGACTGAAGCTCATTTGACATGTAATTTTTAAGTGTCAGTTGGTTTTATTACTTTGCCAAGGAACGCGGTGGAGGTTATGTGATGATCAGCGTTGGTCTGTCTGTCTGTCTGTTAGCAACATTACTCAAAAATGGATTGAAATTTTCATGGAAGGTCACAAATGAGACAAGGACCAAGTGATTAGATTTTGGCAGTTATGCGGATTATAGTCTGGATCCACGGATCTGTTAAAGAGTTCTGTATCATTGCCAGATAGCAACACGGTTTAACTGTACATAACTATGACTACAAGTGAGCACTACGTGAGCTGCCTGCTGACAATCACATGATTGTGATCCTACTACAAATCGACCGCTGCGGACCACAAATTTTTTAAAGATTTCATCTGTCAGAAATTATACAATGCCTGAGCAGCCTTGGCGGAGTACTGAGCTGTCTGAGTGCTTTTCTTGTTCGAATATGGAAAAAGGTTCACTGTATTTCTTTAATTTTGACGATTAATTAATTATTTTTTGTTAACATGAGTGAATATCGATTAAGGAAATTGTTTAGTAATTGCATTTCTAATAGGGCTCAGCGATTTAGGTAGGTTAAGGTTAATTAACTACTGGACTAAGGTTCATAAATTTTGACTCATGATTAAAGGTTAAAACATTGAATCTCTGACCACATTCTTTTTCAGTCAAGGAAATATAATTAGAATTTTCTGGCCATTCAAAAACCTTGCTGAAACCAAGCAGCGACGTCTGCAATCCAGAGTAAGGGTATTGTGTCTGGAAAGAGAGGAATTATTATGAGTAAATTTTTTAATTTGTTGACCACCACAAACAAAATCCCATACTCCCCTGCTGCATGCTAAGATGCCAAAATGTGTTGTTTTTTTTTTTGTAATGTGAGAGAACTGACCCTTTAAACAGGGAAACGTTCTTGATTACCCAGATCTCATTATCAGAGAGAAATTTAAAATCTGTCAACTTACTGAAATAAATGACACAAAGCTTTTTGTGCTGCAGTGCTGTTATAATGTTCCTTTCTGGCCAGAGCCATTTGTCACATACTCTCATATGACACATTGTTTTCAAATAACTGAGGTGAGCTACTAAATAATGTGTGGAGTGCTCATTGTGCATACAGATAGAGTGTGTGGAGTTCAGGACTAACACACACAGCTGTTTTACTTCAGCTCAGATGAATAAGAGACCAGTGGTTGTAGTCTGAATATGTCATAAAGTTTCAGACATATGTTGTGTTGAAGCAACACTGGAAGTGTGTTTTGTATTTCCTTACCAGTTTTTCCACAGCTGCTAAGAATGGTTTTCAGTATACAGCCATTCAGGAAAACATTCAGGAATGCATGTACAGTAGGAGAAAAACATTAATATCCTAAGTTTATGTTTCAAGACATTCTCTCAGCTAAGGATTAAGAGTCTTAGAAACATTCCTCAATAAAAATGTGCTATAAAGTGTTAGTAATAGAAATACATATCTCTTTTCCCAACAAAATTCTTGAGAGAGAGTTTAGGATCGTGGGATTTCAGAGTCTGACTGTGGGCTCTACTCAAACAAACTGTGACAACTGCTCCTCCTCAACACCTTCCCTTTGGAAGCGCTGCTTGCATGATGCTTTGGTTGATGTAAAGAAGAAGTATAATTTTGTCACAGGCTCATTTAGCTGTGGGCTGCAACTTAATCCTTTTTTTAAGCCTATATCTGTTCACATGAATGCAAATGGCACCATCAAACGTGGGCAGAATTATGTACTCAACAACAAGTGATGCTGACACCGAAGAAAACTTGCAAATGTGATGATTCTAAGGCAACTTCAGGATTCTGAAGTAGTGTCTTCAAATCTAAGTAGTGTCTTTTCCCCCAGTGCCCACATATCCTCTTCCAAATGGACGTATAGGTATTTCTACACTCTGGACACTGAATACAGGAAAAAGCTCTTTACAGTAAGTCACACTTAATTTTAAAACATGTCTATCATTCCTGTGTATAGGATTTGATGAGTTAAGACTCTGAAAATGGGGTGTGAACTTTGACACAAATTACAGATATGAACTCATAAAGGCTTTTCATTTCCTTGATTGTCTCCAAAAGCTGTGTGTCACATTCTGTGCTGCAGGTCCAACTGCTGACCCTGTTGCCACTTAGTAGGAACGATGATAACCCTCTATGGGAATACACCTTCCTCCTCATATAGTGTCTTTTCCTTTTGTATCACTTCATGCTTCCCCTACAATGCTTCCACAATCTGAGTTGCCGCACCTCACAATTTGAAAACCTCTAGATAGATAGTAATGCTTATCTTTTGTACAAAATGTGCTGTGAACATTCTTTCCTGTATTTCATTTCATGATTGCCACTCAAGCCTTCCCTGAAAGGTTATTCACAGGCTGCAACGAGAGCATGTCCATGACAGCAAGACTCACCTTCACCCTTGTAGGAGGCTAATTCATGTTTTCCCTTTTCAAGGGAAAATGTAAGAGACAAAGCTCTATCAGCATAGGTGGGTTGGGGCATATGTTACTGGTTTGAGAAATGGGCGGGGTGGGAGTGTCTTTTTTCCTGGGTACTCCAAGCAATGCCGATGTAAAAACGGTTAGTATTTACTATAGATCTGAGGAGAATATGTACCTTCTGGCCCTTTTCAGGTCACCAGTCAGCAGCAGGTTGGGATGAGTTGATTGGTTCGGCAATGAAGCGCAGCACTGTTGGAGTGTTTCCCAATGAAACAGTTAGAACAGGGAATACTTGAGTGTCTTTGACAGGAGGAGACAGAAGTTTCTTGGTACACTTGAACAAAGATTTTTTTTGTCAGCATGAGCTGCATTCCTGATGCGTTTCACTCCAGAATTAACAGAGGCTGCTGCTTGCTGTTTGGCTCAATCCTGTTCACAATGCTTTTGACATTTGATATCTTTTGCGGTTCAAATACACTTTTGAAATTGCTACAAAGATTATATTTACAAAAGCAGCACAACCAATTTGCTGAAAAATGCTAATGCTGTGAACAGTCAGATGTATTGTCTGTATTTTGGACTTTTGAGAAAATATCAACAGAGAGAACAAGCAATTATCTTGCTACAAAAGAGACACCCGTCAAAACACGCCGATTCTAGTGTTCTTCTCCAAATAGCTGAAAATTACAGTGTTGCCTATTTTAGCAAGTCGTCTTTATCTTCCGTTTTCCAGTAAAGTCTACACTTGTTATTTTTACTGTTTTGATTGAGTTATAAACTTTTACAGCCAGCATTTTTCCAGTACAACAGACGTTTTCTACTCTTGGTCAATACGCAGTTTTGCTAGAGCAGCTGGAAGGTAAATGCTTTGGTTAACAGCAGCAGCAGTTGCAGCTTGATGCCAGTTTGCTGCCCAGATTTCGCCCCCATCTGTCCGGGGGTCTAAGCCAGCACCACACAGTAAGACTGGCAGTGTGGAAATGAACTAAGAGGGGTCCAACGCAAAGGATATTGTATGCTGGGGGCCATGTTATATTAAATAGTGCTGCTGCAACTGCGCTAATTCACTGCGCTGACTACGTCTTGTAGTTCAGTCAGCAGAACTGCACATGGGCCATGTGTTGCCTACACAAGAGGATAATCTCATTCCTCTGTTTTGTGTCTCCTTGTTTCCTCCGTCCTCCATCGCATCTCCTCTGTCTTACTGCCCATAACCAGGAAATGAGTCTCAGTGCATCAGTTTGAAGGATATCTCAATTCCTAAAATTCATCTGAAGGAGAAACAAGGAGTACAGATGTATCCTCAGTGTATTCTTTGTTTGTGAAGTCTTTACAGCAGCCATGACACAGCTGGACTGTACAAACCATATCATGAGCAGAAATGATAAATGTGTTTTACCCTTTATTTGTATAGTATGCTTTGTTGTGGCTCACTGCATGTGTGTATTAAACTAAAACAATAAAAATGCACTACATCTGTACATTGTTGTCACATTATACAACACCGTGTAGCCTATGAATTAACTGTAAATATGTACTTTAAATTGTCATGTACAATCTGCTCATCTGACAGAGATTATTAAATACAGTGGTACGCTTAAACAAAGCAATCAACAGATGATGCAGCTGCACCACATGTTGCTTTAAAACAACTGAAAAGCAAATATGTCTTATGTTGTTTAATTCCTGCTGCCTCAGCTCCTCTCTATTTTTGTCTCTGCTCTCTGTCCTCCACTTACAGGGGGAGGGACAAACATGCAAGGAGAGGAGGTGAGGAAAGCAATTGAGGATATTGAGAACTGAGAAGGGGTAAAATCTGTAATCCCTGTAACATTTACAACAGTAGTTTCATATTGTTTCACTGTTTTGAGCCTCTGTGTCTCCTCTGTCCTATGTATTCCTGCCTGATACCTGGAGAAAGGATTTCTCACTTCCAAAAATGTATCTCAAGGAGAGAAGGGTGCTGGAGTTGCTATGAGCGAGTATGTTTTGGTGTATGCTTTGTTTGGGAAGTTTTTTTTGGCAGCATTACAGTGTAACAGGGACGTGATGCAGCTGAATATATAAATTGGAGCAGACCTGACAAATGTGTGTAGCCTGTATAATATATACCACTTAATCATAATACATGTCACTATCCATTTGTTTAGTCATGTTGTTTGTTACACCTCTTTTATACCTAATGACACATACACTACCATTCAAAAGTTTGGGGTCACTTAGAAATGTTCCCATTTTGGAAAGAAAAGCAATGATGTTCAATGAAGATAACATTAAATTAATCAGAAATCCAGTCTAGACATCGCTAATGTGGTAAATGACTATTCTTGCTGGAAACAGCTGACTCCTTTGTAGATATTATGAATATCTACAAAGGGATACAGAGGCCCATTTCCAGCAGCCATCACTCCTGCATTCTAATGGTACATTGTGTTAGCTAATCATGTTGAAAGGCTAATTGATGATCAGAAAACCTTCCTGCAATTATGTTAGCACCTGAATGAAAGTGTGAGTTTTCATTGAAAACATGAAATTGCCTGGGTGACCCCAAACTTTTGAAGAGTAGTGTATGTCAATCCATCCATTATCTACACACTGCTTAATCCTCATTAGGGTCAGAGTCTATCCCAGCTGACTTAGGGTGAAGGCAGGGTGCAGCCTGGACAGGTCATCAGTCTGTCTCAGGGATACATATACAGACAAACAATCACACTCACATTCACACATACACACAATTTAGAATCACCAATTAATCTTAGCATGTTTTTGGACTGTGGGAGGAAGCCGGAGTATCCAGAGAAAATCCACGCATATACAGGGAGAACATGCAAACTCCATGCAGAAAGATCTCGTGAAGACCAGGACTGTGCAGCCCTTGGCACATATGTGTGTGTGCTAAATTAAAAGTATGAACATGTACTACATTCATACATTGTTGTCACAATAGGCCACATTTTGAATTGAATTATCAGTAAATATATACACTTGGTTGTCATGAACACTGCTATGCTCATCTAACAGAGATCATAAAATTCAGCCATAGGCTGTAACTATACAGTTTAGGGCTGTAACAAAACAATGGACATCTGTGCCCCACATACAATTTAACTGCTGCCGCTTTGAAATGTCATCTCTGAAGCAAGGATGTCTCGTTTTGTTGAATGCCTGCTGCCTTGACATGCGTCTCGTCTCCTTGTGACTCTACTTTACCTCCTTCACCTACATGTTTAGTGGTTCAATATTTTTAGAAACAGAAGCATCCAAGGTGTAGGGCAAAGACAAAATACTTACACTAGAATGTTTAATGTATGGTAAGGAGAAACCTGACAGTAGAATGTGAAGATAACATTGCAGTGTACTCTGAAGATAGTATAGAAAGTCTCAGAAGTAAAACACCATGTATGCTAATGAAGGTGTTGTGGTGGCTCATGCTGCCTTCTGTTTGTTTGTTCTGTGTGTGGGTTCTGTAATTTAAAATCGTCCTACTAAAAATCAGAGATTCTGAATTGTGAGTTAATTTAAATGTGCGTCTCACTATGCTCAGACAGAATGGAAACTTTCTTGTCCTCTGGCTTAATGCATGCTGTGATAGGCTCCAGCTGTTCATGACCCTGGAAAGGATTAAATGGGTAGAGAGAATGTGTAAGAACACTGAATAGACAATTTAAAACTTCCTGAGTGTAGACCAGAAAAAATCTCCTGCCCTGTTCTCTTTGAAAATGCCTGTCATCAGATGTGGATGTAGCCCACGGCAGCCTTGGATTTCTGACAGGATTTTTCAGGCATGTTGACCAAAGTGAGCATCCCAACAGATTGGCTGTGATTAGCTGGGTATAGGCAGATTTGTGAGTTGGATAAGTTTAGAGTGAGCAGCCCTTTACCCCAGCAACAGCCTAGAGTGCTCTGATTGGCTTGAAGCTTTATTACCAAGAAACACTGTGGAGTTATGCAATGATCAGCGTTGGTTTGTTTCCTGCTTCCATTCAAGCCGTAGCACAACTCAGAAGTTGTCAGCTCTCACATAATGCCTAAAACAAAATAATTATGTAGAGCCACGAAGACAGCCATCTTGATACTGCTGGAAATTGGCATGAGTGACAGACAGGTAGCGAAAAAACTGAAGATCTCCAACACAGCTGTTCATTACACCAAGAAAAAAACAAGCCAAAAATGGTACTACCACATTGCTAGCTGATTGCAGCAGGAAATGTCTTTCTACCCCGCGTGATGACCGTGCACTCATCCGTTCCTATGTCAGGAATTGTCGTCAGACCTCCGGGGGCCTTAAAAATGAGTGGGCACTGTGGAGAAACTTGTTCAGCAAGGACAGTTCAAAACCGACTGCTTGAAGCTGGTCTGAAGTCACACGGGATGAAAGAAGCCCTTCACCAACAAAAGGCAGAGGAAAGCCTAGTTACTCTTTGCTGGGGATCACAAGAATTGGACTGTTGATGATTGGGCTGAGGTTCTCTTCAGTGATGAATCCAACTTTCAGTTGATGCCCACTCCAGCCAATTTACTGGTTAGGCGGAAGCCTGGAGAAGCCTACAAACCAGACTGTCTTCCCCTATGATAAAACATGGGGTGGATCAGTGATGATCTGGGGTTGTTTCAGTGTGGGTGGAACAGGGCAAATGCAATTGTGTGAAGGGCGAATGAACCAGGTCATGTACAGGGCTACTCTTGGAAACAGTCTTCTTCCATCAGCTGGAAAACTCTTTCCTGCCTTGAATGACTGGATTTTCCAACAAGACAATGCCTCTTGCCACACAGCAAGGTCAGTTAAAGCCTGGATGGAGAACCACAACATTTGAACCATGCCTTGGCCTGCTCAATCACCAGATCTAAATCCAATTGAAAACCTGTGGAAAATCATCAAACGCAAAATGGAGAACCACAAGCCCGAAAACAAAGCAAATTTGTTTGAATTTGTGCAACAGCAGAACAATGTCAGAAGCTGGTGGTGGAGACCATGTCAGGACACATGGCTGCAGTCATCAATAACAATGGTTATGCAATCAAGTATGAACTCCTGTGTGTATCATGTGACTAAAATAGACAGAAAAGAAAACATGGAATGCCTAAAAGCACTGTATTATGGCAGGACAATACCATAGCTATTGTTGTAAGAACTTAAGTGATTTTGGTTATTATCAAGGAAATCATGGAAAATGGCTAGATATCGGCTCTTAAATTAAACTCTTATGAGCAATTTTTGTTATCATTATATTTGTCCAAACAAATATACCTTTAATTGTACCAGGCATTAAAATTAACAAGAAATTGAAGAAAACAATGGTGGTCTAATAATTTTTTTCATGCCTCTACTTCTTCTGACCAAAACAACATTACCTCATTTAGTTTTGAGAAATACACACAGGGTTCAATCAACAGATGGAATGAATCATACAGCACAGCGCAAACTGTTTTGGAAGAGGCAGTCAAACTTAACAGACTTTACAGAAGTCTGACAGATTTTTTTTGTATGTTGTAGGCTACAAAGAAGTCTTAGGCATGTGAGATGATGAAGCTGTGAGGGAGAGGTTTAAATTTGTATTTAGCTGACAAATGAAAACAGACAATATTCCAAATATACATTGTAAATGTATGGTTAACTTGAGAAATTCTATCCTTCTAAGAGATTGTTTTTTAAAAGCCCGTGGAAAAGGGTTACATAATATTGCATAAAATATCATGAACATATATCTTTATGACAAAATATTTACAGTCTGCTGTAAGGATCTATCTGGCCAACCTGACATGAGCTGAGGGAATTTCAACACAAATGCAGGTAACGATATGTTGCTGGGTTTGACACGGTAATAACACTTGATTACAGCATACAAAGCTAGCCGTGACATTTTTAGCTAGTTTTCATGACATAGACATCAAGAGGAGTTTCAGTGACAGTGCCAAGAGAGCAGTGGTCCAAAACACTGAGAAACACTTTAAATGCAGATGCACTATCATGGCATGGTTGTTGCAAATGTGTCGCCGCAAAAAAAAAAAAGAAAAAGAAATAAAAGCTAAAGATAAAATCGCTGATTGATTTGTCAAACAAGGACGCATGTAGTGTTTGCTTCTTTAACATGATGTGCCTCCATAACCTAAACCTTTATCCCATTTAAAAATGCACCCTTTACTTAATGTATCATATTTTTATGTTTTTGTTTTTTGCACGATGGTAAGTCCTGTTTGTTTTTGTCACATTTACTTTGTAAAATGCATCTGGTGGCTTACATGCTTTGTTATCAAAAATGACAAACTCCCTGGGATAGAAAACATAATTACTGCCAATTTACATTTGCTGTAGACACTTGAGCAGCACAGTAGCTTTGAGCTACTATTATCTCAAAATACTGTGCTATAAATTGCACTTCATGTGATCTTTGCAAGCCTTTCCTTTCACAGTAGAGAATGGGAATCACAATATATCGCACAAAATATAAGAAACAAGCTCTTTCTACTGCAGGTCTTCTCTCTGATCTGAACTCTGTGAAATGACACAACATGTTTAATATACAATCTGATTGATGCAGTCGCAAAAAAGTGGACATTTTGGCAGTGGCTGTGCTTTGAATTGGACTGAATGTTGACAAGTCATACTCACAGGTAGCACAGGGTTTTTTTTTTTTGACTGCAGGCACTTAAAACCTGTAACAGAATATTAATGTATGATAATGACCTCAGGGGAAAGTTTTTTAGAGGCAAATACTGGAAAGATTCTTTGTTTAATATTTGGTCCGACTGTATTTTCAACAGGAAAGTCAGGGGTACAATTAGGAAGCATTATTAACACTTTATGAAGCGTTCAGGGTTGGTAAAATCTCAGGTTGCCTTCTCTATGTGACAATACTTAAGTTCTATTGATTGCTTTTGCTATAAATACAGACTAATCTGCAAGTGAATGCAAACGATCGCAATGTGCATTTGGCAAAGCACCAAACATTTATTTCATTTGCACACATTGTAAACATGCTGTAATTACACAGGTTTGAAAGCGGGTCTGAAGTTATTGCGATCATAGCTTTAAGCTGAAGAGGTGGGGATGCAAACAGATCTTGATCAAAGTCAAATCTGAGTCAGAGGAATAAAGCTGGAAAAGATCTCAGTGCTTTGGGCTCAGCAGAATCAATCACATGAACCCAAACACTCGGAAACACTAATCTTCCTAATCTTAAATTATTGTGGTAAAGGAAGGTGATATGGATAAGGCAGCGCAGAATCACAAAGAGAGGACTACTTATTTCTGCACTTAAACAGCCAACAATACAGACATTCAACCCCACGTTTTTCAGAATCCAGTTTTAATATTTTTAAATGAACAATTCAAGGCACATGAAAACATGTTGTTCATTGTTACAAAGAAAATATCAACAGGGCTTTTCTGTGTATTCAAAAAGAACAATTGGAAAAACTTAACCACACAAAAATTATTTTTCTTTCTAAACGAGAAACCACAAATAATGTTCAAACTTGATTGTCTTCCAAAGATATAAACATGGTTGAAGAGTTAAATATGTCCATCATTTTTAATAGAAACTGAGGTATAATATCTGACTGAAAGTGTGTCTGGAAGAATAAGCCCTTTCTCAGAATATTTATATTACTATCTCATTTTACTATGGCTTAATTTCCTAATGGGCATAACAACTTGGTTTGTCATGAAAAAAATACAAATGCTTTTTGAGTTAGAGTTGTGTTGTAGTTTTTCTGTTGTTTTTTTTATCCCCTGAAAGATCAAATTGT
The DNA here is from genome assembly GCF_022539595.1 of Amphiprion ocellaris. NCBI lineage: Eukaryota > Metazoa > Chordata > Actinopteri > Pomacentridae > Amphiprion > Amphiprion ocellaris. The sequence goes on from NC_072775.1 coordinate 24,833,892, forward strand.
GGATGTTATATTATTTACAAAAGGATTCTTTCATACTTACAAATTGGAGCTTCTGTCAAATGCATGTCATGAATGTTTTGAAAAGACAAAATATTTCAGATCAAATTTGTTCTTAAAAGACATTAAATATATTTATAGGACTTATTCTAATATAGTTTACCAAATATTTATTTCAACTTTAAGAGCTGGGGCACATGCAATTTTTTAGAGTGGATTCGGAAAGAAACCATATTGTACAAAATAATAATAATAATAATTACAGTTTTATCAAAAAGCACTTTTTGTAGCACCTTGAGTGTTTTGTGATTCTGCACAAAAGCACCTGTGTGGTTGTATTCAGAGCAGCACCTGGAGCATCCAGAGAGGGAGGCATGGTGGGAAGAAAAGGACAAGGGAGGATGGGGCTTAGGGTGAGCGGATCCTCTCTCTGTTGCTGAAAGTGCGCCACTGTCCGCCACGGCATCAAATGTCCTTTTCCTGATGTCACTCCCATTATTTAGTCAAAGTCATGTGATTCAGGCCCTACAAGGGCGAGGAGTAGTTTCCCCTGGTCAACGCTTTCATGACAGGGCCTGGGGGCATTCTTCTTCTCCGGGCTTGAGTGGATCTTCTTGGCAACAAAAGAAAACACAGGTTTTTGCTTCGCGGGGAGAGAAGGTAAATGTTGACAAATCTCAGCATGTGGGTGTTAATATATACCCTTTGACCCTGTCCTTCAGCGGGGAGTAGGGGCGTGTCTAGCCGAGGAAGCACACGGGGCCGACCTCGAACCCAAACCTCTGGTTGGAGTCCCCAAAGTCATTCAGCATGACGTCAATGATGGGCAACTGGTCAATGCGGGGAGTATTGATTTCCATCACTGTCTTTGAATAGCCCTGCTTCAGCTGCAAACAGAAAGAGCACATGAAAACAGACAGACAGGTTGTTCATAAGGCTGGCCAAGTACAGTTCCAGTAATGCTTTACAGGAGATAGTGAATAAAAATTACACCAATCAGACATTTGTTTTTTCATATTAGTAGCCAAAAATACCAGGAGAATAACATCCAGCACTTTCAGCAAGAGAAGGATGAATGGGCAGACACACAGGCAGTTGTATTCAATATCTTGCCTGTCTTCAGGGCTTTATTGTTGGCACACATTAAGGCTGAACCAATTAGTAGATTAGTAGACTGACAGAAAAATAGTAAGTTATGATATGATAACCACTCAAAGTCATTTCAGGCAGGACACTTTGTCAGATTTTAACCATTTATTTCAGACTAACATGCATTTGTTTTTGGTGATGACTGCTCTGGAACAATCTGCGCAAGAATGACACAGACAGTCTGTGAGATTAGAAAACCACCAGCAGAGCCTGATATTGACAGTGTTTTAAAAGACTACAGTCTGAATAGGAAGCAAATCTATACATGCACAGATCTTTCTAATAACAAGGAGGAGACTGGGAAGGAGGAGAAGGTTGATAATTGGTGAAGGCTGAAGCAGCAGCAATGTGGCAGCACAGAGCGGGAGGAATGGACGAACGGTGCCTCAGTTATAATGCGTTCTAATGGAGAGGAGTGAACTGACTACAAGAATGACTGGACAGAACAGAACCTTGTGTCTGGCCTGACTGTGTGCCAATATGAACTAGCGCAAAGCTGCATTTATCAACCAACATCTTGAAGATCTTGCCTCAAGACCACAGAATGTGGAATTTTCATTTGTCATGTTTTGTTTACATTTTTAAAAAATGATTTATGACATTTTACTGGTGAACCAATTCTTAAAAATACCAGTCAATAATGAAAATAATCTGTAGCTGCAGCACTAGATATCATATTTGAATATTTAGCATATTCAAACTAATCTGTGTCGCTACATGTTTATATTCAAGTGTAAGGAAAACAATCAGCCAAAGTGAGACATTCTGTAGGCTCCATCATAATAATATTCAATTACCTTAATACAGGAATTTAAATCTGATGAGGAAATGTAAAATTCTGATATCTATTTCTGCACTCCTTATCTTCAAACTTAGCCTTGTTGTGATTTAGGCAAATATTAACTGGGCATGAATGCATTAATACATTAAAAAGAAGTTGAACTACACAAACTGGTTCTGGTTAAAAAAAAAAAAAAAAAAAAAGTGGATGTGTTTTTTTTTCAAAATTTCACTTTACCACACTGCCAACCAAACAACCAGCTGTCTAGCTGCCAGCTAACCCTGGTTAAACTAACTGAGAAAACTTCTATTAGACCAGACCAATTTTAATGGCTGACTTATCAAACCAATGACCTAACCTGACATTGACAAGTTGTTTAAAAGTGATGTTAAGTGGGAAAACTTTAACATATGTTTTACAAAAACAACAGGATACATATCTGATTACAGAATTTACATCCTGACACAAAGTCACATCTAGACAAGAGCATTAGGATATTTACATGAGCATTAGCATTACATTTATTTGGGAAAATATATAACAGCTTGTAGTATTGCATGGACTCCATGTATGCATAACTATTTGCTTTTGATGATGTGACAAATATTTTCCAGCAACCAATTTACACATCACCAAATTCATGAAAGCATAGAACAGTCCTTCAGTTCTGAAGATGCAGCCAGATTTTGCAGATTACTATTCTGGCATGTGCTACCTGAGAACTTAGCAAGGACCTCTGAAAGAAATATATGACTTATAAATAGCTGATGCTGCAGCCTAGTCATGGTCTGTAAACTTTAAAATGCTTCCATACTAACAATTGACCTGACACTTGATTGTACTGATGCTATTCTGTCTGGTATAACCATTATTTGATGACATTTCTCTACAACAGTCTGCATATTTGTGAGGATTAATGGGATTTTATGGGATTCAGAGAAAGTTTAATTGCAAACTGAAAGTTAGAAAATGAGTGTTTACCGAACAGCCGTCCATCAGCGGCTTGACGAAGGGATTATTGTCGTAAGACATTTCCTCATCGTTGGAGCCCAGGAAGCGCAGTGCCTTGTCATAGTTGTCAGCCTTGGCGTCATACCAGGCCACAGACTGATGGCAAATGTAGGTGAAGTTCTGTCGTGCCGAAGAGCTCAGCAGCTTCAGGAAGGTCATCTGCACTGTATTGATGGTGTTTTCTGCCACATCAACATAGTTCAACTGGGGACAGATAAAGAAAAATAGAAAATGAACGGGGGAGCAGATGGAGTGGTTGGGGAAAGAGAAGAGGAGGAAAGAAAAGAAATTGAGAAAAGGGAGGATGTAAAGGGTATGGGAGAGAGATACATGACAGAGGAAAGCAGGGTAGGAAAAAGAGAGATTGGTGGGAATGAGTTACTGTAAATGAGACAAAGTGATAAGGGAGCAAAATTGAAAAACTTATCTAAAAAGGATGTGAGCGTCTACTGGGAGGTAATAGAAAAGAAAATAAGCAGCTGTGTGGGTTGACTCACGATTTTGCCACGTTTGAACTCACTGAACCATGAACCTGGAGACTCCTTGGGCCAGTTGGATATTCTAACCTATAAAAAATAACAAGAAATAATTAAATCATTGACAGGTACAAATATGCCATTAATGCAAATGCTTTAGAGATGTTTGTTAAATAGCTGCAGATGCTCTTACATGTGCATTTTAACCTCAGTGATAAACCTAATAAGAAGAATTTACCAATCAAAACAGATCATTTGTGATTTTGTCAAAATGGTGCAATATGTTGGCTTAAAATGACCTTAATGGTCTAATACTGTATATAACCAGGTGATAATACTGCTGATTACTTACTCCTGTGGATTTTTTATCTGGGTAGATACATGTTTCTCCACCTGCTGTGAAGTTACAGAACACTTTGATAGAGTCTCCAATGCAGCCCTGGTTTGGATCAATCCAGTATTCACCTAAGAGAGAAACAGAGCCATAAGACACAGCTAAGGCAGTGGGATGAAGAACTGCTTTGACTCCTGGAAGGTTTCTGATACTGCTGTGTCTCACTTGTTCATGCCATCCTGAGAAAAACACTACTATCGCCAGCTATTTCCAAACACACTTATTTACAATCTATTTACAAGGTATTCTACTGTTGATGGATTCTGCCTAAATGTTAATACTGCATTTTTGGAAAAAAGAAACATGCAACTTATTTTTGGCTAATATAATGGGATTATTGATCAATTTAGAAAGCAGAAAAAAAAATGTTATCATTATGCCTCAGTGACTCTGTTGCTACAATAAAGACTAAATCATGGGTTCAGTGAGCTATAAAAGCTAAACAATGATGAGGCAACTGACCATTCCCCTAAATGGCATCAAAAAACCCACAAAAACAGTGTGAACAAGAAAAGCACTCAGAGAGCGCAAACTCCGCCAAGGCTGCTCAGTCGTTGATTTCCAACGGATGAAATCTTCAAAAAAATTGTGGTCCACAGTGGTGGATTTGTAGTTGGATCGCAATCATTTGATCGTCAGCAGGCAGCTGACATAGCATTCACTTGTTGTCATAGTTACAGTATGTCAGCTGCCTGCTGACGATCACGTGATTGCGATGCAACTACAAATTGACCGCTGCGGACTTATCAGGACTTGTCCGTTGGAAATGATACAAGCAATAATTGATTAACTTGTGGGGGTGTTTCTGAGTCCCATCAATTCCTGCCACCCACTACATATTTAGGTCACGCGATTCAGTATCTGTACATAACGTACACATGGACTTATTATTAATAAACATATCTTTTATATAATTATAATATAAAATAGTAATAAAATATTGAACCAGAAACTAGTGGTCCATTTCCTTTTTACACGAGTGTCTGTCTCAATCGTACCATCTGGGTAGTCAGGCTGGCTGAGGTGCAGGTCATTGCAGGTCCTGGCAGGGTTGTCCTGGGTGCCCATTGGGAACTTCATGCGCTCAATGTCCTGTTTGAGGTTGTTGAGAGATCCAAAAACATCCTCCATTCCTTCCATGCCCATGCCATCAATGCCGTAGTCGGCCATGGCCTCATCTCCCTGCATCTCAGCCTGCCGTCTGGTCTTTCTGGCAGACTGCTGGATGGGCAGTGGCTGGATAACGTCACCAGGTGGACCCTGTAGCACAACAGTTAAGGGTCAGGCAGATTATTTGTATTATTTCCACACCTTTGACTATGTAGATTTGTCTGTCAAAGGGTAGAATTACAGGGTCAGTCATTAGTTTGCAACCAGATTTTATTGTTGTTATTAATTCTTTTGGCAATTGTTTAATTAATCAATAAATTCATTAACAGTTCTTCAAAAATTGTCAAAATTCCAAGGTAAGAATTTCATATTGACTGTTTTGTCTGACCAACTGGTCGAAACCAAAAGACAGTGAATTGACTATGATAAAAACAAACAAACAAAAAAGATCAAACTTGAGTGAATATTTTATCACAACAGTTGCTACTTACTCAGTTACTGTTATTGCAAATTTGGAGCATTCATAGAGTGTTATGTGTGGAACTATAATGGTGAGCTCTATTTAAATGTCATGGCAGATAAACTTACAGGTGGTCCTGGTGGTCCAATCAGTCCAGGATCTCCCTTCTGACCAGCTGAACCCTGACAGAAAACAATACCATTTTTAAAAGGGAGTCTATTCTTATCAAACACAGAATGCTCAGTGAATGAGATCAAAACATCTAAAATTAAGAAAAAAAAACTTACAGCTGATCCCTTAGATCCCTTCTGTCCTTGAGCGCCCTGAGGATAAATAATGTAATATTAAAAGATGAACAACAGCTGTGTACGAGAAGGTGAAAAGACATGTTTGTTTTACAAAGAGTGCAACTTACAGAAATTCCAGGAGGTCCAGGTGGGCCGAGAGGACCTTGTGAACCACCAGCACCCTTATAACACACAACAGATGAAATAATCTGCACGGAGTACTGTAGTCTAAAATAAGATGTATTTTATCTTCATATCTGCCCAAAATGTGTTGCAGTTAGAATTGGGAAGTACAAATGAAATAGTAAAGTATTTTTTCATCATTGATTATTTGTCCTAATATGGCAAATGCATGTATATAAAACGCACAAAACAATTAACAAGGCTCCACACATGTAAAAGACAATATTTTCTCTGATGATTATGCATAATACTTACAGCATCACCCTTGCCACCTGCAGCACCCTGTGGACCAGGCAGACCTCTGTCTCCTTTCTCTCCAGGTTCACCAGGAGGTCCAATCAGACCAATTAGACCTGGATGACCCTGGAGCAGGCGGCAAGGAAAAAGTGAGGGCCGAAAGCACCAAAATAAATTCATAGAACAGTTATCTATTTGACAAACAGTAATTTTTATATCTATAAAAGTTTAATTCTATTCATCTATCTATTTATCACCTGCGGGAAATGAGCACCATGTTTCAAAATGAAACAAATATTCACTGGCAAATTTATGCACAGTGTCTGCCGACGTCACTTAAGCACGGTCTTATTTCTGCCTATAAATAATTAATTGTTTATTGTGGTCGTTATATTTAACAATGGTGGTCTGTCTCGGCACCTGCCGCTTGGCAGAATTATGACCATCTGCTTCTGACTACTGCATGCTGGCATTAAACCAATAACCATTACGACGATGACATTATGGGACTTACACATATTCATTCACTGTATTAAATCATTGTGTGAAAAACTCCTCACAGAGCAAACCCTTTCTTGATCTCGCTAGGAGAGAGTGAACAAAGAGATAGAGGGAACGGACCTAGATGTTTGCTTACTTCCTAAGCTTCAGATAAGGTATATAAGCAGATATGAGAAATACACAATAAAGCAATTTGAGATTAGCATCATAATAATGTCTTGCCTTCTCTCCCTTGGATCCAGAGTCACCTTTCATACCAGGAAGTCCAGGGGGTCCCTATGGTGAGAAAATCAACTTGTCAAGCAGAACTAACAGTGAAATTATTCACAATATTTTACAGTGACAGTGACATTGTACCTTAAACCTCTGTCTCTTAAATGGCCAATTCATGTCATTTTATGGTTAAAAAGCATGCATCATCACACTTTTATAACAAGATTTGGGCCAACAATACAATATTTACATTGAGATTAACAGAGTTTTGGATGTATAAAATCCGTGCTGTGAGTTTATGCTGCAGATTTGCATTTAAACCTGAAGGTGGAGGAAAATGCCTTACTATAGGTCCAGGAGGTCCATCTTGACCAGAAGCACCAGGGAGCCCTTGCTCACCCTGAAATAAGATAAAACAAATACAGTATTTGATTAAGAATATTTTATAATCGTGTAGTTACTAAATAAACAATGTGTTAATCATTTAAACTTCTGAGACACTATCACTGACATGTGGCATAAAAAATTAAAGATTTTGATTTTCTATTCACCACAGCGCCAGGGATTCCACGCAGACCCTCAGCTCCAGATTTTCCAGGGGGACCCTGAGGTCCCACTGGTCCAGTTTTCCCAACAGGCCCTTCTGCTCCAGCTTCTCCCTGTAAAAGAAAGGAACATTAGCAAAGGAAATCACAATTACTCCTTTTACATGGTCCATGTGAGGTATTTAAAGGTACCATGTGAAGTTCTGTTTATATTCTATCTCACATCAAGATGCCATGTGTGTCACTGAGGATGTATGTTGATTTTTGAATATCTAGATGAGTGACAAAGATGAAACCTGAATCCTTAAGCCCTACAGTGAGGGGATCGGCTGGCTTTGTTATGCTGTTGAAATTGCTGTTATGCCGTAGAGGGCATTTTGCTGGCATATTTGGGGCCACTTGTGCAAATGAATAGAAAGTTGTTATGAGTGATCGCTTTCATCTTATGGTGAAACATTCCCCTCTAGAATGACAATGCCTCCATCCATAGGGTGTGACAGGTCACAGGATGGTTTGATGAGTATGAAAATCATGTGCTAGAGACTTCACAGTCACCAGTTGAATATCTATAGGAGATTTTAGAAGTGCTCTTCATAACTCTTAGAAAATGGTAAAATGGTGTTAAGAGTTCCAGAGACTTGAAGAATCAGTGCAAGATGCTCTGAAGCCGTTCTGTTGACAGGTGGTGCCCCATCACCTACTAAGGCATTTCAAGTAGTTTGTTCTTTAATTTGTCCCCCATCTGCATGTTCACCCATGCACGGTAGCTGCAAACAAAATGAGGAGGTGGTCTTAAAAGCATAACTCCTAGTGCTTTAAACCGTCAAAACTCCACAGGATACAGGATTTTGTCGTATGGTTCCTGCACTATATGTCAGTCCATCCATTGTCTATACACCGCTTAATCCTCATTAGGGTAGCGGGGGTTTGGAGTCTACAGAACAATCGCACTCACATTCACACCTACGGACAATTTAGAATCACCAATTAACCTCAGCATGTTTTTGGATTGTGGGGGGAAGCCGGAGAACCTGGAAAAAACCCACGCATGCACAGGGAGAACATGCAAACTCCATGCAGAATGATGGCCGGGACGCCAACTGGGGGTCTTCTAACTGTGAAGCCATGGTGCTAACCAAGGCACTGTGCAGCCCTGCACTATATGTGTTCTGATTAAAGTCCAATATGTCTTTGCTCTTCCGACAATACTTTCATTTAACTTGATAATTAAACTAAATTTGTATCCAAATGTCACTTTGTTACCCGTCAATGTTTTCTATGGCAAAAGCTGAGAGTGGAAGGATTCGAGGATTTGCATTATCTAAACAGATCAAATGTTACCAGGTCTCATCTATTGTCTCTGAGCAGGAACAGCAAGTTTTTGTCTACTGAAGTTTCAGAGATGTCATTTTGACTAGGATGATAGGAGGAGGGGATTAAATTGTTCTGACAACCAATTAGGCCTGGATTTGACACTCCAGGATCACCATGCAGGCTTTGTCTTGTCTCCTTCAAATTAACTCTAATCCTTTACCTCAATGTGGATGGAATGCGCACTTTGTATATGTGCCTGTCTGACAGTGTGTGGAAGAGAAATGAGAGATGGCAAACAACAAAAGAAATAGTGAGGCGTAGTCTGAGATTTCTCAAGTCTTCTGTGTGTGCATTCCTTTGAACTATCTGATTTGGAGACAAACAATTTCTTTAAGGCTTACAAACACCGTTTCCCACTTTGATGCTCTTTGATTGTGCAAACACTAGCATGTTATGGATTTTAACAAAGCAATCAAATCTGTTAAAGGCCTCAAGAAACTTCATAGCTTCTACTGAGATTTAATTTGTCTACTTTTTTTAGCACACAGGACACAAGAGCAAGACGTTGATTTGGCCTTCAGATTGCCGAATGGATATCTACGTACCTTTTCAGACATTATATTCATTTTTGTTTGAATGCTTTTTTTGGAATGCCAATATTTCATTTAAAAATATTTCACTTGAAGTTAGTGGAAACAATTTGATAACACAACAATGACATCATTGTAAATCTCTTTGGTTTACCTTATGCTCACTTTCAAATGTGCTGACTGAACAGCTAAAAAAGTTAGCTGAAAGTTACTGTACAGCTCAATAAAGCCATGGGGAATAATTCTCTGGATATTCATCAGTATGAGAAACTCTGTTCACACTGCACACCATCATTACTCCGCCAAGTAGCGCAGTGGAGTTATGTGACGATCAGCGTTGGTTTCTCTGTCTGTCTGTCTGTTAGCAACGTTTTTCAAAAAGGGATCAACAGATTTGGATGAAATTTCCAAGGAAGGTCAGAAATGACACCAGGACCAAGTGATTAGATCTTGACAGTGATGCAGCTTATAGTCTAAATGCATGGATTTGTTAAATATTTCTGTATCATTGCGAGATAGCGGCACGGCATCACTGTAACTATGACAACAAGTGAAGACTATGTCAGCTGTCTGCTGACAATCACATGATTGAGATCCTATTACACATTGACTGCTGTGAACCACGAATTAAAGATTTCATGCGTCGGAAATCATACAACGACTTAACATTTTCTTGCTTGATATGTAGTTATAAAGATATGGACTATAGCTGCTTTAAAGCCTTTCTCTGTTTCCATGTAATCATACAAACTAAGCAAGAACCTCAATCATTTCAAAAGTTGCTAGTGATTGATAAAATCCAGTGATTTCCACTTACCTTGGATCCCTTTTCACCTTGTCTGCCCTCCTGACCTGCAGGTCCAGCAGGTCCCTAAAAAGAACAAACACTATTAGAATTTTGAATGTCAACTCTTAAAATATTCTTACCACTTATTAATTAACTGTGACAACGATAAACTCCATCATGTCAAAATTTGGCAGAAACATATTCAAGAAACACAGAACAGGTAATGAAATTATCCAGCATTTGCTGACAGGCAGCGGTTTCATGTACATACTAATTATTCAGCTGAAGTATGCTCTGGCCTTAAAAGAAAGAGGGTTATGCAGGGTCAGAAGACATCAATGGAAGCAAATTGTCCTACATTTCAAACATACTGAGATAAAAAATAAAAGCCTATCAGCATATTCACCAAACAATTTCTGCTCATAACCTTGTGGGCTGACATTTGCCATTAAAAACATAATCAAATAGACTAAACAAAAGCCACTAGTCTGCAATGTAGGTTATGAGCCCTGGCAACTGTGTATATGCAATAATGAATGTGTATGTGTGCAGGGCTGTGTGCATGCACGCATGCGTGCTAATGTAGTCAAGCAGCCACATGCATCAATGAACACCAAACCTGAGTCCATTTCAAGGAGATATTGGGAAAGAGACTAACCCAGAATTACTTTGGTGAAGGATGAAAAATCATATCGCAAAGTCCATTAATATGGACATGGAACTGGGGTCTAATTTGTTCTGTAGCCTCTGTCACCTGCATACTAACCCTTGGAAAACCAAATCTGGGATAAAAGCTGCATACCATGCCGACATTTAAAAATGGATGATCAACCATCTGAACCTCTATTTTAGTTCAAGCCACAGAACTGCATTGAAAACACGGAGACTAATGCCTTTTCTGGCAGTGATGCACACTACAAGTTGATATTTTTGGATCTGTCTCAGATAATGCTACAGTATCTATACAAACACAGAAATGCTATCAGCCAAACATATTTAAAGTATCAAAAGTAAAAGATGGGAAGAAAATAGTCCCTGTGTCTGATATTTTACTATATATGACAATAGATCACTGATTCATAAGCTATAATCTACTGTTTTAATTGTTCAGTTTAATTGTTCAGGTCAGTTCAGGTGTATCTATTTCATATACAGTAAAGCAGTTCAGATCAGTGTTTCCCAACCTAGGGTGTGGGCCACTACAAAGTGCCGCAGTCTAAATTGGAGGGGTGGTAAGGAAATAAAATCAATTCTACTTGATTTTTTTTTCTTTCTCACTTTCCTCTTAACTTTGCTTTTCCCTGAAATCTTGAATAACTTTATAGCTTTGACCCTCAAACATTTATATAAATTAACCCGTTTAATCCCAAATTTTTCCCTGCAAAATAAGTGCATGTATTTCACTTCTTAGACCTCCCTAACACATAATATGAATACATTTTTTCATTTCATGTTGGTTTTGTTAGTGCAAATGTAGGTTTTACACTCGGCAACAATTGTTGCCGGTGGGAAACCGCATAGTCTAAATTTACACAAAATCTCTCAGTTTGACCTATTTACACATTTTTTTTTAAAGTAAGAATAACACTAATAAGTGTAATATATTATAACTAGGCATGGTTATAAGTGTGTTCACAACTTTATAAAATACATAAAGATACCATGGCAATGCATACTGAAGAGAACTAAAATTGACAACATTGCAATTACTGCATTTCACAGTATCATAAAACAGTTAAATAATTGTAGAGCTAAGAGTGTTTGATCTTACAAAATAAGAACTGACCATAGTTTACAAAATAAAATAAATTAACATTGTGGCAGTAGCTTAGATTGACTATTTACTGACCACTAACATCATGGCCAGAGGATGAGTGTACATAATGCTTTCATGCAATTGATAGCTGCTTTGTGTATGGAATCATCTTGTGAGCACCTTTAGAGTTAGAGGATACATCAGCAGGAACAAATCAACAGGGTCTGCTTTAGTTTGTTTCATGCAGTCTGCTGCAGTTCCTCTATAGGTCACAAAACCTGGTTTATTGGATGGACTATGTATTAACTATGTATGTATGTATTGGACTATGTATTATGCTAGCGGCAACAAATGTTGCCATGCTTACGTTTACTCTTCTTATGATCAAAAGATGCATGCAGGCATAAAATCATTATATATCAGTAGTAGACCCTTTTAAAAATGTATGTACAAAATATCTCAGTTATATCTGTTAATTAAGATATTTAAATAAATTCTTCTTGTACAAGTTTGAGGCAGACATCTCCTTCTATTATCTATCATCTATCTATCAGGAAGTAAAGAGGTCTAGTCATGTGACCATTCACACTAGTTACATGACACTGATGCAATTTACAGGAGACAACCTATTCTTTGATTTTAAAACTTGCATTAGCTGTCCAAAGCCAAAACAACACTTTGAGAGAGTAAAATTAAAAGAAAAATGAGCGGCAACGATTGTTGCCAGTGGGATTAAACAGGTTAAGTCATCTATGAAGTTTAGAGAAAAGGTCTTTTCTTTTGTATTTACTGTCAACAACCTATACATACATTATGTAAGGGGTAAAAAGTCCTAAAGGTTTGGAAACACTGGTTTACTTTTTAGTATTCAAAGTGTTATATTTCAAAAGTATGTAATGTTGAACAATAAGTGGGCCGATAAAATAAAAAAGAGTGTAATATTTCTTTCTCAGATGTAGTGAAGTAAAAGGATAAAGTAGCATAACAGACATACTGAAGTAATGAATAAAAAAAAAAAATAAAATATGTTCTTAAATACTTTAGTAAATGTACTTAGGCTATTTTGCTCAGATGTTTATCTATAATCCCAAGCACAAACTCAGTATTTGGCATCTCTACATTATGAGGAAATGTAAGAGTTGTATATATGCTACACTGTCTGCATTAATATACAGAGACAGCAGCAGAGCTGGTTGATACTGAAGCTCTGGAGGATAAGTTACACTTTCCTGAGCAACATCTCTGCTGAAGTAATAAAAGATGAAACCGAAGTGACATCAAATATGAAAGTCTCCTCTCTCTCTTCCCATTCTGTAGAAGCCTTTAATATGATACATTAATGGCATGCTTTATGGTTAATTGTAAAATATTATGACTGTAATTGGAAGGCATCATAAAATACTATGCTAGTGAAATGAAATAATCTGAGTTTAAGTCTGTTGTGACAGAAAGAGCAGAGTGCCAGAAATTTAAGTGAAAACTTTTCCCGACATTAGCAGCCACCACAGTCTGACAACTTTCATATTACTGCCAGTAAAACTGACAATATGTCAATATTCTCTTAGAGGATGATACCTATCTGCAATTAGTGATTACTCTAGACATCGGTTTAACTAACTGAAATAATGTCCTGTTAAACACATGGAGATCAATTCAACACCTAAGCATACGATCATAAATAAATCACAAATCATAAATATGCATCACACTACATTGGGTAATAAAGTAGCTTAGAGCATGTAAGAGCGCTGTGAATCTAAAAATAAGGAATGCCTGGAGAGCCTAACAGAAGCATCATCTCATGCATCATTCTGGAAATGTACTCACCCTTTTGCCAGGAGGTCCTGGTACTCCAGCTTCACCAGATGGACCTGGAGGGCCCTAAAGCAGAGCAGACAGAACATTTAACTCCACTTCATAAAAATTGAGAGTGTTGTTACATATCTCTATATTTCTAAAAAGTGATATCTATTTTTTACAGGTTACAACCTGTGGTCCTTTCAGACCCCTGTCACCAAATTATCTCTATATATACTTCACTGTCAGCATTCTACATTTTGGCAAGACTAAATTTAAAAGTTGTTTGAAAATGGCATTGCTGGAAATCTAATCTCTCTTTGTTTCTCTCCTTCTGCTACTTTTTCTAGATTGAAAATTATTGGAAAAATGCCAGAACTAAAGGACTGCTTAAACAAAATGCTGCTGATTCTAAATATTCAGCATTCTCTAGTTGTTATACACATTTATGCACAAATCCTGCTCTATTCCTTAGCAGCAGAATTTGACCAGCTGGCTTTTGGTTTGTATATCTGCTAAGGTAAGATCATGTTAGACTTACAGGTTGTCCAGCTTCTCCATCATCTCCTTTGTCACCAGGTAAACCATCAAGACCCTAAACAAAATACACGTGAGTCAAATGCAACATTAATAAACTGTTATCATATTGTGACATAGCATAGAAAACATTATAGCACATTAAAAGTTTCTCTCTGACACAAAAAAAATATGTAAATTAAATGCGTGTAAGATAATTTGGACTCTTCTGTTATTATTATATAACTATTTACTTACACTCACAAATATAATTACTGATGCATATTTATTAAATGGCAAAAAAGGGAAGAAATTCAGCACTTACACCAGCACCAGGCTCACCAGGAGGACCAGGGTCTCCTGGGAAACCGACAGGACCCTACAGACAGATGGAGGGTTAGAGGGACTGAGAAGACTGAGCTGGACTCATACATTTGACATTGTGTCAACAACACTTTTGACAGGAGACGGGTTGACAGAAAAATGTGAAACAGTTATGCTATCGATGACAGCTCTAATAATGCTTCAGTCATGGCGGTGTGTGTTGCGGTCCAGCTGACATACAGGGTTACCCTTGGGGCCATCATCTCCAGGTGGTCCACGGCCTCCAGAGGGTCCAGCAGCTCCTGGGGGGCCCGTTTCTCCCTTCTCACCAGTCTCTCCTCTAGGGCCCTGAGGGAAAATACATACCAGTCTTGTCACCGTCCAGAGCACATTAAGGGACACTGACACCACTTTGACAATAGGACACTAAATGTGGAACAAGACAAAAGTGTTAACAAATCCGTCACTCCAACAGGCATCAAACTGACATGAAATTTAAGATCATCTATTGCAAAGTTTCCCATGAAAATCAGATTTTCAGCTGATGAATGGTAAGTTCTGTATTCTTTTTTTCAGTCTAGTAAAAGCACAAATAGTGTCTTAAGGCAATGGCTAGGACTGAGGGCAGCAGCTAAACCAGAATTACAAGCCCAGAATCATTAACTGGCCCAGTAGAGTTGAGAGCTTCTCTAGTCAATGTCAGCTTGGCACCTTTGAAATTGACCTCAATGTGACGTGGAGCTCTATGGTCTATCTGTCACTGTAAACAGATACAGACAGCAGATGGATGCGTCAATACAACCTGATGGACTGAAACTCAGTGAGGGTGAGCAGCTCACACCCAGAACTAAGGAGAGGCATCCTTGGTCTTACGCAAGCGATGGCTACTGATAGCCTGTACTGATGGCACTCCTCTAATTGCAGATATGAAATCTATTAAGACTTCTACAGGCAAACACCCAATGCTACATTATGAAATAGATTTTATGTGTATAATGTGGATTGATGCAGGTGATGAATATGTAACTTAACCACCAAACAAATGCTGTATTAAAAAAACAACAAAAATCTGCATGCTGTTGTGATGCTTTTGTCACATAAACTAACTCCTGAGATATTCTGAGTTTTGCTGTAATACCAGCTTGGTAGAGGATGTTAGATTAATGACACCACCAACAGTGGAGGAGTCCAAATGTGACTGAGCTAATTATCTGCTGCAAAGTCTTCCGCTTGCTAGCATTTCTGTGCATCTACCTAAAGTTATCTGAGGTAAAATGCTCAGAGGTAGAATAACTCCCACAGCAGAAGTGTCAAAAAATAAATGAAAGTTAATTAGCTACAGTCAAGAATATTCCCAGACAGACTGCTTAAACAGCTACAATTATATACGGGAAGAATTCGATGTTAAGGCTGTCATTGTGGGTCATTCTCCTTGCCATGCATTTAAAGTATTGTTGACACATAGATAAATGATCAATTCGCTTGTTTTTGAAAATAAAAACATGCTATCTGAAGTGAGACAAGGAGGACCTTAGTATGATATTGTACTTACCCCAATACCAGGCTCTCCAGGTGGTCCAGGGTTGCCAGCCTCACCAGTTTCTCCCTGTGATGCCACAGTGAAAATATGCATTCATGTGTCAAATGTCTATTATTGCAATGACATAAACAAACAAAATCAGCTGACACTTCAGTGTTTTTGGTTTGTGTCTACACGGCATGGCAGTGTCACTGAAAGGTGGATAAAAAATTCAAATAATAGATACCAAAGGAAATGAAAGAAATGTATTTCCAGTAAAGGAAAAATACCTTAAAGTGTGTCAACGGTCACCAGACATATATGGTTCCTACCTTCTCACCAACACCTCCCATTGCTCCAATACCTCCAGGAGGACCTTGAGCGCCCTGTGGATAAATCAGAGACACTTATAAAAATATGTAAGAAACTGTATTAAAGAGATGTATTCTTGACAAACACTTTTATTTAATACTAAGTACAGCAAGAGCCTAACAGAGAAGAAGGCAAATAAAAACTCACGTTGGCTCCACTGGGACCCTGGGGACCTCTGGGACCAGGAGGACCAGGTGGACCCTGTCCGAAAGAGTAGAAACTATGTTTAGGATAGTGCAGTGTTACGTGATTTTTTGCAAATTTGTGCTCTGCTAACAATGAAAAATAAGTAAATACAAAATAATCACTGGGTGCAAAAATATATCTTTTACTTTTAGATAACACAATGTTCCATAGTTAGCTTGCCCTGAAAGCTATTCTCCTTCACTGCTTCTTTTGCACTTCTGCTTAAACCACATTTTTGTCTCAGAGCTTGTGATCTGAGCAGTGACAATAAAGATGGATCTAATCTAAATCTAATCTGCAGTAACCACCACAGTTGGTTGTAATGTGAACAGCGGACATGTCAGAACCACTACTTTCATTAACCATAAATTCAATAGTGTCTTTCTTTTGGAATAATGTCATCAAAACACAATAGACACATGCAGGTTTGATCTTGTTCAGAAACATTTCTCTGAGGACTCCTGGAAACTGGACACTGAAGCGATGTGTTACTAGCTGCTTCTTGGCAGTGACTCTAGCAGCGTGCCTGCACATTGCAACCAGCTGAATACTCTTTGCCTCCACTTGCCCTTCATGTGTCTAAAATGTGAAAAGGCCCTCTCTACAGCTAGCATTTGAAATAAACAAAACATCAGTCCATACATTATTTATGCTAATAATAATAATAATAATAATCCTCAGTCTCTGGAGTCTCTCCCAGGTGACTTAGGGCGATGGCAGGGGACACTCTGGACAGATCACCAGTCTATCACAGGGCTACATATAGAGACAAACTATCACACTCACATTCACACCTACGGACAATTTAGAGTTACCAATTAACCTCAGCATGTTTTTGGACTCTGGGAGGAAGTCGGAGAACCTGGAGAAAACCCATGTATGCACAGGGAGAACATGCAAACTCCATGGCGGATCCGATCATTCTAAGGTAACGGAAACACAATTTTTACTTTCAGGTGATTATACATTAATGAAAACATACTTGCTGCCTTTCTGACAATAAATCCCTCCTAATCCAACACAGTGGATCTTTCAGACCTCAGCCAAGCGTGCGACATTCAGATATGGCTGAGTTCATTGCAATGTCCTAAACCAAAATATAACAATGTGAACACTGTCAGGCACAGATAGAATAAATAAATAAATACAAGCTGCACTGTCTGTTTGTTGTGATTGAGCACTATGTGAACTTAAGTCAGCAAATCAAAAACGTCCATGCCATATCTAGACATACAGTACTTTCTTATTCTGACTACTCAACTCATGCTTGTACTACATTGAGAGTGAAAAATAATAAGTAGACAAAACCAACACACTGCCCAGACACAAAACATACACATTTTTCACCACATGGAGTGTTTATGTCAATGCATCTTCCACAAACAAGAAGATCTGCCATGTTGATGGAGGAGTTACCAAAGTCAGCCACCAGCCAAAACCTCAGAACAATCAGCACAATTTCCCTCTTCATAGGGTTGTACGTGAAAACAATGTGAATCTCTGTAACACAGAAAAGTCACAGAAAGAGCTGCACTTACCATTGGTCCAACGTCTCCATTCTCTCCCTTCTCACCAGGAGGGCCAGGCAAACCCTGTGAAGAAGACAAATGTTCTTCAGAGCACAGAAAAAAAGGTTATGTGAGGCAGCACCTGAGACAAAACTGCACATTAGAAAATCCACTGACGGGAGCATAAATACATTTTTGCTGCTCATTAACGGGTACTTTCAGGGGATGTGTATTGAATAGTTAGCTTTAGGATGCAATGTGATGGAGAATACATTAATACAAGCAGAACTCCTAGGTGTAAACACACAATTAGTCAAGAGGAAAACTATTGTAATTAAAGGGTATGGGAGGCTTGGGTATAATCAGCCTGTGTAAATTGCAGGCTGGAAACTCCATCAATCTATGTCCACGGGAGAGTGAAAACAATGGGGACAGCACAGGTTGACTGAAACCGTCTGAATACACATTGGGAAGGTTTATCTGTGACAAAAAAATGAATCGGCTCTCACATGCCATTGTAACTCATTGTCTGACTGCATAATTGCAGTTACTATGTGTTGTGTTAGTTTAACTCCAATGATGGAGCAAGCATAATCAATAGGTGGGTGGAAAGCAGCGGTAATGATGAGTTACTGTAAAACTAAACTGACATGGATATCAATCACTGCAATACAACGCGTACTTTCAGTCCACTTTTCATGATTTACTGTATCTTTGCAATGACGGAGAAGGCTAATTTATAACTGATTCTGACTGGGACTTTAGTCACAGTAATAAAGCATGAGGCTTGTAAGAATGGGGAAATAAATTGAGCGTCAACTCATTTCCTGTATATTGTTAAGAAGAGATGGACTGTTGATCAGTATTGGACTTGTTATGCTTGCTTGTAAATATATGTTGTAATTAATGGAAAATTAAGGAAATATAGGTGCATTAGGAGTTAAATTAATAAATGCTGTATACAAACATAAATACACACAGAACTACTGTTTAGCACACAGCAGAGGAAATCAATAAATGTTTTGCTACATTTCCTTCTAATTTCCACACTGGCCTTGAACAATAGGAACATTTTGTTGCAATCAAATCTGATATTTATTCTCCTGTATGTCCCCATTTTAACCTCTTAATCTGAAGAATTCATCCACTCGACAATAAATGCAATATTTCACACCAAACACTGCCCCAAACGATGGAAGGCTCTCACACTGAAGCCATTCATTCCCCATAGTCAAAAATCATTAATGCTACAGATAATTGCATTGAAGTGCTGAGCTCGCAGCGGCTGCTGCCATCTATTGAAGGGCAGCTTAGCCAACATAATTTAAAGAGTGGAGATGGAGTGCATTATGCCCAATTAAAAGCCAATTGCACCTAATAACGTTATCTGGCCCTATTGACCAGCAGGATTTCGCTCGAATTTCATCCTCAGTGAGTCCTTGGATAATTGACTTTGAGATATTCTTAAGTGTGGCATTTCTTCATTCTTTGCCACCAAAGCAAGTTTCGTCAACTTCTGCTCATCAGCTTAAATGAGCCGATGTGCTGTCCTTTTGCCCATTTCATTCTGTTGCAGTTTTAGAGGAAAGCAGAGCTTATCAGAGCAAAGTAGAGTAAAGCAACACTAATATAGTGCTTCCTCTTCATCTGAGTAGCACACAGGGGTTTCAACAGTTAACATATGGTAAAAGCACACTGAAAATATACATATTTAATATCTCTAAGTAGAGCTACACATCTTTTGCTGAACAACAGCAACTGTGGAAACCAGCGACAACAGTCAGATGCTAAAATATAATGCAGCACAGGAAAAGCAATCGATATGACCCCATACCAGCCAGTAAATGCAATAGGCCCAAAGATGTTGGTAACCTTATCAAACAGTAGGTGCCAAAATTTTATCATCTTACCTGAGTGGACTAAATTGAAGAAGGGTACACATAGTTGGTTATTGTTTCAACTCTTCTTTTGCAATTTGAAGAATGTGTTATTACTAAATACCAAAAATGAGTGCTATACTTTGTGTGTGATTCCAAGAAAAATCATTAAACTGTTGCCATTAAAAATAAAACAAATACCCATACATCAGTGTGTGTATTGAAGTAGAAATACAACTGCAGGCCAAGTATTGATAAATCAATTAAATAGTACTCTCCTCCATAACCTTTGACATTCAAAGCTTGTGTTTTTGTTTATAGGGAGTCCTGGTGACTAACAACAGTATAGTTAAGGTCATGGGTTTCACACTCAGCAAAGCAACTATATCCATCCTATTAACAAAGTCTCGACTTCCTACCTGCTTCAGAGTTACTTCCCCTTTTCTCTAAACTCTCTAGGAAATGCATGTGTATTGTAATATGTCTATTATGAGACATATTTACAAAAAATGAATGGACTTATACTATGCATTGATTAAAAGACCCGATCAAAAGCAGGCTACCACAGCAGCTGGTCTCTTATTTGGAGCTGCAGGGGAGTGGTTTACTGCATGATAATGATGCAGTGTGAGTGGAAAAACCAACAGCAGTCCCCCCTTCTACCATTAACGCCACGGCAAAATGCCAAATGCAAAATGTTTGCAATGGTGATAGATTTTTAGCATTGTCAATGCTAAGGAAAGTCCTTGAGGGGGAAATAAGCATTATTTGCCCAGGAGCAATACAAAGTGCCATTAAGAGTCGAGGCTGCATTAATAAATTATGCTTTGTTTTGATGTAATGTAAATGATGTAAGGAAAGATGAAATGTTGTCGGTTTAAGGGGTGTGGAGGAAGTCATTTTGCTCTTGATGATTTTGACAGAAGAAAACTAATGTCTATATTTATGAGGCGATGTTCAACGTGACCTGGTTGTGGTGTGCTTAGAGAATGAGATACAGAGAATCAATATGTGTTTCAAAGATGCATAGGTGCTGTAGACTTACCTGCAGTCCAATAGGTCCTGGTAGACCTGGGAATCCTCTGGGACCTTCATCTCCTTTCTGGCCAAACATACCCTGCTGTCCTCTAGGACCAGCCTCACCATCACTGCCCTGTGGGAGTTTAAAGTTCACAAAATCCAAACACCTTTATTCTGATCCCCATTAGTTAGAGCTTCAGCAAGAGCAACTCCATAGACTTTTTTTTTCTTTAATGGGATTTTTCCTGGCTCTTCTTTTTTACTGTTAATCCTTTTCAAGGTTATAGAGTATATCTAAGCTCACGTGGTAGAAGGTGGGTGTCAATGCACACATTCCAATACAGATCAGGATGGACAGTTAGAATATTTGAATGCCTATTCTGAAGGTCATTTTTATAACAGTTTCATCTATCCATCAGAATTCCACACCCACATATTCCAGCTCAGATTTGTGATGCTGGAGGGTTTCTAAACAAGCACCCTGGACAGATCAACAGTATACGTCAGGGTCTACTTGTAAGTAGACAATCAGCAGACATTTGCCACTCAAAGGCCATTAAAGTCAATCTAAATTTGCAAGCCTATTTTATCACTTGAAGGAAAAGGGACTGCGGAACTTTAAAGAAAAATGGACAAGCGTGAGGCAACTGTTCTAGCCACTGACAAACTGTGCTGCTGGGCTACCTGGGGAAACAGCAACCATCCTACCACAGCTTGTCATAAGGAAACACTGGATACAGTACAGTAGAGCCACAGGGTTATGGTAAACGGTGTATGTGGAAGATGCTGACTTTATCTGTGAAGGCAGAGGTGCACGGGGCAACAGAGGATAGAAAGGGGAGACTGTGGGGAACGAGTGAAGTGCTGACAGATGAGGAGTTTTCAGTTCAAACGCATGTCAGCACTTGAAAGTGCTTGAGGAACTCTCGCTGAGCCCTGGGACATGTAGGCCGCCTTAGGCACTGGTACTGAATGCAGAGCAGTTTAGAAGGAAATGTTAGGTGATTACAGGTAGCGTGAGTGCAGCTTTGAGACAAAGACTCAGAGACAAGGTGGACTAAAGTTTGGAGAGACTTTAACCAACAACAGAAACTAAGTCTGAATAGTCTTGAACTCAATTGGTGGGTAATTTGTTATTCAATGTAACACTGCATGCAAAACTTGCATCGCTATTGTTGCTCATCTTGATGCATGAAACAGTGCAATGGAGCCCTTGGCTTGAAGGATCTGGATGGATGTGCACTAACATGGAAGAAAGCCTATGAAAGCTATGGTCGCCAAAATGCCAAGCCCTAATTGCGCGGTTTCATGATTAGCTAAATAGTTTGACACTGCTTAATGTTATATATTCAAGGGATCAGAAATGGACCAGAAATTTATATGATAGCCTTTATTAACATTACAATTATAAACTTCTACTGTGAACGTAATTGTTCACTGTGGAAAAGTTGAAATTGTTGCTGTGCTTTGTTAAAAAATATACTTTCATTGTCTATTTCCTGTTTGAGGTTGTATAGACAATCTAGTTTTGATGGCATGTGAGCACTGTAAATCAGTAAATATGTAAAATTGAGTAAGCACAATCAGTCATAAGGAAACCATTTATGTACAAAGCTAATATGTTTTTGTATTTTATTTTATCTTTATTTTATTTCTGAACTAAAGATCTAAGAGAGAAGCAACTTGAGAAGTTGATTTGAAAAATGCTTTGTTTGGGGCTTTAATCACTGTAAGTAAGTGTGTATAATTTCATGGACTTACACTTGCTAACTATGAACATGTGTTTTTAACCACTCCATAGTAACCTTTGTATGGATCTATTTAAAATTTGAATTAAAATTTGTGTAACTGCAAAAATCCCACACATGCTCACTGAGATGTAATTTCAGTGGAGGTTCCTGCAGAACCTCCACTGGCTCCCCATTTCACACCGCATCCAGTACAAACTGCTTCTCCTCACCTTCAAGTCCATCCATAATCTTGCCCCCTCTTACCTTACCGATCTGCTCCTCCCCTACACCCCCCCCAGGAATCTCCGTTCCTCCCACACAAACCTCCTCTCCATCCCGCACAGGACCAGCCGGCGACATTGGGGGGACAGAGCCTTCGCCATCGCCGCCCCCACACTCTGGAACTCCCTCCCCCATGCCCTCCGTGACTGCACCAACCTCACCACATTTAAATCCCTTTTAAAGACTCACCTTTTTAGATCTGCTTTCCTTAAGTGATTCTGTATTTTATCTTGAACTTGTTTTACTATCTATTGATTTTAATTAACAATTTTGTTTTATCTTATTGTATTTTATGTACAGCGTCTTTGAGTTTTTGGAAAAGCGCTTTATAAATAAAATTTATTATTATTATTATTATTATTATTATAACTCATCTTACTGAGCATATATTTAGACTGTCCATTCAATAAATTAAAGTGGCAATCGTGGGCTTTTTGTTTGTCTCACACTTTGTAATAACTAATTTTAAATAATAAAAATGTGTTTTCTCCTGAAAAGTGACATTTCAAAGACTATTTTATGAAACATTCATGTCTTGTTATTAGATAGTGCTACATAAAAACGCATTTGATTTGCAGGTAAGGGCGTTTATCACATCCTGATGAAGATCAGTACTTCTCTGCCATTCACTGTTCCATTACAAATGCTTGACCCTAGTTGCCTCTTGAAGACAACAAGCTGAAAAAGAAATTGGATCTTTCATTTTCCCTAGAAAAAGCAGTATTTTCCACAGTTTGGGGGGGGGGATAGATACTAAAATCGAAAGCGCTAATAACAGTAAGAGAAAAAAGATTTAATGTTGAAACTACACAGCACGAGTCAGGACTCAGTCATGAAGATATGAATACACATGAGCCGACTGACTCACCAAGACAAACAACTGTTAAATAATTTGTTATTCAGCTCGGGTGCACTACATGCTCACAGAAATCTGTCTCACCAGGTCTATTCTAGCCCCCACAGAGCACTGCAAATGCAGAATCTTTGCTAGAATGGTTGGTAAGGCCTGATAATTTACAGCAATGAGCTGTTAGTTGCCCTCAGGCCATGAGCTATTGTAGAAACAGGACTTTCCCTGTTGTATTAATGAGATGGACGAGTGGAGGATGTTCTGCTGCATACAAGGCAGTATTTTCAGCTTGTCCTGGTGCCATATGAGGTAATAAATGGAAATGACTAGCGATAAGGCATACCGCTGTGGGTTGTGAGACTATTTTGTAAATGGAAGGTCTCAAGTCTAATTCCATGAGTGAATTCCAAAGCAAAACTAATTCCAAATTTCTAATTGCGGGGTAATTAAGTGCAGAGTGCGAAAAATGTTCTTCTGAAGGACATGTTGCTAACAAATTTGATGATAAAGTCTTTGTGGGGTACCCTGAAAGTAAAAGTTACGATTAAAATGAAATTTGTTTAAAATTGCTACGATAAAAAGATGCAGATTTTAAAATGAACAGGAGCTGCTGCCAAAGGTTTTTGGAATGCACAGCTAACAGTAAAAGGCAATACTGCTTGCATACTGTGTCACTGACCAGGCAGGAACAGTACTTAATTTCTGTCCATCTGGGGAAGAAAACATTTTTTATTTAAATCTGGCTACCTTGTTGGAACAGGGGTCTCCAACCAAGCACTATTATGAGCCAACTGTCCAGTTTTCCAATCTATCTAAACACTTGAACAGCACAATTAACTTATCGTCAGGCAGGAATGGTTAGGTAAAATAAAAACCTACATACAGAACATGTTGCTGTTTTTGGACAATAGCTGAAAACAAACAGAAAATAGGGTAAAGCCCTGCAGAAACAGACTTGATTCTGTCACATTGCTATTAGGCTGCAGGACTGTAGATGACTAGTTCAAAATCTCTGCCAGCAGGCATTTGGGATAATTCCAATTCTTGATTAGAATGATTAGCTTTGCTGCCTTCATGAGGCCTTGAATTAAAATAAATACTTCAAACTTGATTTCTCATTTCATTGTTCTTACCCAAAAGCCACTATGATAATCAGGGGCTGACAGGAGAACAGTATGTGCATTTTGAAGGCATCAGAAATGTTGGACAAAAAGATTTTTTAAAAATTCAGTATCTACCAAATCAAGGTTGGAAAATAATATCTGCACTGAATGTTTGTGTGGAAGGGTTATCAAGTGGGCGTTTGCAGCTCTCTCTTCATTTCATGTTTTATTCCTGAATATGACATCCTTGATGGTAAAAAGTAACTCTGACTGCATAATAATATTTGACAGGGTTGACATCAAACACCAAGACAAAGTGATACTCACGGCTGGACCAGGAGCTCCAACAACGCCCTGTAGACCGCTTGGGCCTGGTGGACCCTACAAACAGAAGTGACAGTAACGTTTTATGGTCTGACTATTAGCATAAACATGGCATCCTTACAAATAGTCTCCTTGAAGGCATGCCATTTCTATTAGAAAGAAAAACTGAATTCAATTTTATGTAGTTATTTTTTAAGTGATGTTTGTGATGACTAAAACCTTCGAATGAAAAATATTTCAGATGTGGAAGGAGCACTGGTGTCGTTATTGGAACCGAAGTAATCATTTAGGTAAGCATTTAAGAACCTCAGTTTGTATTTTGTATGCTACAGATTATTGATTCATTTCATTCGAAACATCAGCAGCTGAGATTAGTGTTCTTTGCTCAATTAGCATAGATCATACACTACCGTTCAAAAGTTTGGGGTCACCCAGGCACTTTCACGTTTTCCATGAAAACTCACATTTTTTTTCATGTGCTAACATAATTGCAGTAGGGTTTTCTAATCATCAATTAGCCTTTCAACATGACTAGCTAACACAATGTAGCATTAGAACACAGGAGTGATGGTTGCTGGAAATGTTCCTCTGTACCCCTATGGAGATATTCCATTAAAAATTTGCCGTTTCCAGCTGGAATAGTCATTTACCATATTAACAATGTCTAGACTGTATTTCTGATTAATTTAATGTTATCTTCATTGAAAAAAACTACTTTTGTCTTTCAAAAATAAGGACATTTCTAAGTGCACCAAAACTTTAGAACAGACTCATTGCTTTACATGAAACTGTTTGATAAAACTGAATAGAAAGAGAAGAATAACAGACTTACAAGTTCACCCTTGTCTCCTTTACTTCCCTTCTGTCCAGGCCCGCCGACTTCGCCCTGCAGTGCAATACAAACACAGCAGAGTTCACATCTCTCCTCCCTATCTTAAAAAAGATCTTGCCTCCCGCCGTAAGTCAAAGTCCAATATCTTAAAGTGTCACCTTTACCATGATTAGGCAGTAAATATTTCTCCAGAGATTCTAATTTGATTGGCCCACAAAGACCTTGGGCGAGTGTTTGCAATTAATTGATTGGCTCCCTGTCTAACCCCATTGGCACAATGATTGACAAAATGGTGTGGTGGAAGACGTGACCAGGATCGGAGAGGTGTGATGGTTACAAATGTAAAAATGCAGATCTGTGGTTCAGTGTATCAGCTGTGGATGTGAGATTTGCTGGCCTGTGGGTAAACAGGCTGTGTAAACAATTGGCTATTTTTGTACAAGTATGTGTTTCTCTATTTGCATTTAGAAATATTTTAATGCTTTGAGAGCATGCTTATTTTGTTTACTGAATGCAAAAGAATAAATGGTCCCTGACAGAACAGTCTATTCTATCAGGGATATGATTTTCTGCAATAACGAGCTTGAGGATAAGCAGAGTAACTGAAAAAAAACATATCTGTTCAGGTGTGGTATGGGGGGCATTTTCTATATATGTACTGTATATTAGGATATGCGTGTTTGTATGACATTGGAATATGTGTTTATTGTGACAACAGTGCAACAGTCTGAAAATAGTCATGGTGTGTCTTAAGTAATCATGATGAGAGAAGTTTTTTTTTTAAATGCCAAAGAAACAAAGTCAGAAGATACAAAGTACATCTGACATTCCATACATTTCTAAAGACATTTTTAGATATGGCAGGTGCTGTACTCTTGATGTTATCAGAATCATATGTTTGTGTTAAAGAAGACCTTGTACTAGTTCTGATCTCATTAGGAAGGAAGCTGATACAGATATTGAAGCAGAACTCTGAAGACATCTCAATCTGCTATTACTTTTTACCAAAGGTTTTATGTGCTTTTATGTTGAACCATATCTCAGTCTGACGTGGATATTTACATAAAGGATTACTAGTATTACAACTATACTCCACCTTGTCACCGTCCTCGCCAGGGGGACCCTGTGGACCAGCTGGACCAGGAAGACCGACAGGACCTTGAATGCCATCACGGCCAGCAGGACCCATAGGACCTTTCTCTCCCTATAAAGAATATTGTTTATACTCATTAGAAAGTACTGCAAAAACTTGGAACTTTAAAAAGCATTTCACTGTGTGAATGTTCAACAGAAAAACTCACAGGAGCTCCTTTTTCTCCAGCAGGACCGGGTGGTCCTTGTGGACCATTACGTCCTGTCAGACCAATGGGACCTCCAGGGCCAGCAGCACCTCTCTCTCCAGGAGAACCCTGTCACCAAACACCCATCAGTCACTAGTTCATTATGTGGAAGATAAATAGAAAAGTCACTTTCCTCCAGGAGAGGTAAAAACAGCAGAAAGCCACCGAGAGTGTGATTTGTCTAATTTGAAGCATGAAAAGACTGATTTCATTCGAAGAGCTGTCTAAAAAGACATTTTTAACAAATACCACTTCCACTGAGTATGGCCACAACAATGTGAAGAGTGCTAATTATAGCTGAATGAACAGGCTTCTTTATAGACATAAAAAGTTGGCTGTAAAATGTTACCTTCTGCACAAGGACACAAAACTTTAGAGAATTTGTGTTACTTTGTAAGCACACATTTGTAGATATAGAATATACACAAAAGTTTGGACACATCTTCTCATTCAATGCTTTTTATTTATTTGTATTATTTTCTACACTGTAGATTAATAATGAAGATTAACAATTTTTGGTTTACAACATAATTACTCCACCAAGGAACGCGGCGGAATTATGTGATGACCGGTGTACGTTTGTCTGTCTGTGTGCAACATTACTCAAAAACAGAATGGAAGATTTGGATGGAATTTTCAGGGAAGCTCAGAAATGACACAAGAACCAAGTGATTAGATTTTGACAGTGATGCGGCTTATAGTCTGGATCCACGATTTGCTAAAGATTTCTGTATCATTGCCAGATAGTGGCATCATTGTAACTAAGACTACAAGTGAACACTATGTCAGCTGCCTGCTGACGATCACGTGATTGTGATCCTACTACATATCGACCATTGTGGACTTACTGGGACTTATCCATCAGAAATGCTACAAGCAACAATTGATTAAATTGTGGGGGCGTTTCTGAGTTCCATCAATTCCCGCTGCCCGCAACATACTTAGGTCACGCGATTTGGTATCTGTACATAATGTACACTTGCAAAACGAACACCTGTGCTCAGCGCAAGGTTATTTTGTTTGTGGGTACCTCTATATTAACGCTTTGATGGCAGCATGGGTCAGGAGATACCCATTTTCTATTGTATTTGGGTCAGTTTTTACCCATTTTGCGCATCAAAGGGTTAAATGGCCACATTCTATGTTGCTGTGATTTCTGCCTTTTTTCAAGATTTCAGCTGCTGGAAATGATACAATGACTGAGCAGCCTTGGAGGCGTATTGCGATCTTTGAGTGCTTTTCTTGTTCCATATGTATTCTTTTATACTTTTGATGTCTTCAGTATTAATGTACAATATAGAAAATGATTACATAAAAACCTTTGGATGAGAAGGTGTGTCCAAATTTTTGACTAGTTAGTGTAACCTTTTTATTTAATTAGTTTTCTTTGTTTTTTTAAGCAACAATAGTATAGCAAGCTATGATTAACAACAATAATCAAATCCAAGCCTACTGCAGTTGACCTTGCTGACAGCCTCAAACTCTCACCACTATGAGAACTCTGAGCTGCTTTCTTCTGACATATAGAAGGTCTCTCCATTCTTTCTCACATCAGCGTGTCTCATTGCCCTGTTCTTCACTATTCACAGGTGTGTGCTCATCACTCCGTAGGTGGTCCAAATCACGTAAACTGTGACTGCATCTTTGATCAGTTGGTCATTATGGCCTCTTCCTACACGGGCAAAGTCTTATGCTGCTTTCATACAAAATGAAATGCGAAAATGTGTACAGACCAAAGCTTCACAGGCACACACACTGATTCAGCTGCTGATGTGAGATGCCACCTGGCACTCATATGCCTGGCCCATTTTATGACAGACATTGCTGGTGACACACACACACAGCTCCAAACTGTCATCCACAGCCTGCCAACTGACCCACCAGGAGACACACACACACACACACACACACACACACACACACACACACACACACACACACACACACACACACACACACACACACACACACACACACACACACACACACACACACACACACACACACACACACACACACACACACACACACACACACACACACACACACACACACACACACACACACACACACACACACACACACACACACACACACACACACACACACACGGTTTCTTTGATTGAAATAAGTTCTCTCTGTTTCGCTTCCTCTCATTTTACCCACGTTTTTCTTTTTACCCCACATGTGCGATTTTCTGGCCAGAAATCAAAAGTGCAACACAAAAACATGCACATACACAAAATCTGCGATTTGTCACATTCATCCTTCTTGTCATTCTTTTATGCTTTTCTTTCTTTGTCTCTTTCAAACACACATAACACTCTAAAAAGACTATGAAAAAGCAACACACACACACACACACACACATACACACACACAGCACTCTCAGACTTTCCTAAAGCACAACAGCAGCTCAATCTCTGGCAGAAAATCGATGGAAGAAAATATCAGATCTCTTGTGTGCGTGGGCATTGCACACCGGCCTCTTTTTTGAGGAGTTTTTCAAACACTACCAAAACAGTTTATCACATGTTTTCAGCCAATGGCTCACTTTCAAGCCCATTTAAGAAAACTATCTCATTTCGGAGTGGAAATGGTTTCACTCATTCAGAGGATGCCCCATCTTCTCACTTTCATCATCTTTTCATCCATGCTCTGCATATCCGCTGACATCTAATCTGGTGTTGCTCTGTCGCTGGTGAGCTGGGGCAATTATCGGGAGCCTGCGTTTAACGCTTGAACAAAATGTCAGACAGTTCAAAGCTGCCTGTCAGTCAGCTTTCTGTACAGAATCACTGCCGGAGCTCCTGAGGCTTTTCATTGCATATATAGCTAACTGAGGGGCTCAGAGACAAAGAGAGAAAAAAAGCGGATTGCACTGCCACTCCTGCTTCTTTTCAGGGTCGCAAACTATGTAGGAGCAAGTCTGATACGATGCAGTATATATGGCAGCAATCGTATGTAAGCGAATATCCTTTATTGTGATTTAAGGATAAGAAGACTTAATCCCAGAGAAAAAACAAATGTATTGCATGTGTTACCATTTGAGTGAAAAGGTTCTCTAAAAGTATTGGTCATACTCAAATTAAACAGGGTAAATAAAAGTTTCCTTCATCTGTGACACGAGAGTTGCTATGGTAGCTACAAAATGGGAGGAAAACATAATCAAGATACAGGGATGGAACTTGTTCAATTTGACTATTCAGGAGTGATTGGGACATTCTTGAAAGCAATGTCAGTCATTTCATCCATTATCTCTACACCACTTTATCCTCTGTGGGGTCATGGGGGGGCTGGAGCCTATCCCAGCTGATTTAGGGTGAAGGACCTTCGAGCTGTGATGTGACGATGCCACCCCTCAAAGCAATGTTGTTAGGAAAAAACGCGACAACTACAGCAGGATATTGCTTTTATGAAACTGTTGTAGATTCGTTTGTAAGCCTGTGTGGCCCCTGCTCGACAATGTAATAATGAAATAAAACCACCACCAAAATGACTGTTGATTTACAGTTAGAAAAATTAACACTCGCTTGATGATATTTATGTATGTTCTGCAGATACATCCAGCAGCACATTACATGTGCAGCTGAATGACCGGAGAATGAAGCTGTGCACAGCATGTGCAACTCCATTCTCCAAAAGCACACGTCACTTTTCACTGCAATCTCTGTGGTAAGAGAGATGAGGTAACCATAGTAACAGGCTACTTACAATGGGGCCAGGGGGACCCTGAGGCCCTTCTCCTCCCTTTAAGCCAGCTGGACCCTGAAAGAAGAAGACAGGAGAGGGTTAGATCTCACTCACTGTGGGCCACCACTCAAAACTATTCAAAGAGCAGTAATCACAGCTGTCAAGTGGGACTTTAAATGTTATTGTATGTGTGCATGCATGTGTGTATGGATCTATGTGCATATGTGGGTATGAGCAGGACTATATAGAGGACTTGGACCCAAACAGATACGCAGGAACCAGCAACTTGGGCAAAACAGACCAAACATACAGTCTCACTACCCTCTAATTGAATCTACACATGCAGCCAGTTTTGGTTGTTTGCCTAGTCTGTGGGATTTCTGCAACCTCAGTAACATGGAAATGAAAGGAAATTAGTTTGTGGTGCTAAAAATACTAAAAAAATAAGTCAAACATAATTTCTATTGAAGAAATAGTCCCGATGAAAAGTGCTCACTGTGAGGTTCCTGGATAATACTAAGCAAAAAGACACTGAGAATATAATTCTATTTGTCTTCTTCAGCTACCAGACATCTCAGTGGAAGACTCTGAAACACGGGCAGATAAAATAAAACCTTTCTTGATTGGTGGAAATCAAGAGGTGCCCAAGGAAATACTGTAGGTAATTATTAAATGGAAAGAAATTTAGTTGTATCAACTATTTCAAGAGCAAGCCATGAAAGGCACCAAAGCATTACTTTTCAGCCTGGTGTTAAGTTGTTCTTTAAACAACTAGGCAATCCCAGTTACATTCTGTTTATGATCTCAGTGAGCAGGGTTTCAGAGACGAGACTTGTCTGAATTCACGAATTTCAGAAATACAATGTCACTGCATAGAAATACTCATTAATGAAATAGAAAGCTTTTAAAACATATATTTAGGCTGCAGTTCAGTTCTCCACCAGAAAAAAAAAAGTCTGTTACTTCATAAATGATGATATAGTCTAATTTGTAGGCATATCCATCCATCCATCCATCCATTATCTATGGACTCACTAGGGTCACGGGGGGGGGGGGGGGGGGGGGGGGGGGGGCTGGAGTCTATCCCAGCTGACTCAGGTGAAGGCAGGGGACACCCTAGACAGGTCACCAGTCTGTCACAGGGCTACATACAAAGACAAACAATCACTTCGCGAAAGTGCTAACCACTACACCACTGTGCAGCCCAATTTGTAGGCATATTTATATTATTAATGCAATATGAGTCATTACACAAGCTTCAAAGGAAATGAAAAAAAGGAAAGAGACGACAAAGTCCTGAAGCCCTCGGTGGGCAGCAAGTTTAGGTTTAGTCCATCTATCTCTGGGCCCCTTGTCATCTCTTTAAGATCTCGGCCCTTGAATAGCGATGCTTGTGCTGAATCATAGCAGCAGGAAGCTGAGACTGCATATGGAAAACACAGTTCACCAGAGGCAGTAAAGACTTTCATTATAATAACTAATTTACAGGCTCCTACAGAGCCAGGGGGTGCAGAGGCTGCCAAGCAAGCGCTCCACCTCCCTGGCATTCACATTTCACCATGGTGCATTAGAAGACTGGATAAATCTTTCTTTGCTGGACACACAAAAAGTTATTTATTGGCCCCTGTATCACCACTATGCCTTACTTCAAACTTGAGCAATGGAATGAAATGTGTGTGTATGTGTGATGTGTGTGGTGTGTGTGTCTATGTGCGCATCTTTCTTTGCTTATCGAAAAGAGAAAAATAAACTGTATGCGTGCTTACTGGCGCAACTCGTGCATGTGTTTACTTGCACCCTCTCAGCAAACAGAGTAAGGTGTAGGTTTTGCTCATGTAACAGGTATATACACTCATGAGTGTCTGTGTGTTACTATATGAGGTCAGTTTGAGAGAGAGTGGGTGGATGTCTGTGTTTGCTCACGGTGTATGTGTGCTGCCTTTATAAAAGGAAAGCCATCCTTCTGTACACATGGGACAAACATAACGGTTGTAATAAGTCTAGGCAGTGCTGTCATGTGCTCTCTTAATGGTCAGCCTTGAAATGAGCTTCAGCCACAGTCCCTCAGGCTGATCCTTAGTCAGCCTATAACACCGAACTGCCCTCACCTTGAACTTTTTCTGATTCACACCTACTCCTTTTGAGAATTAATTTGGGTCACTCAGCAGGGTAAGGCACAGGTGATGTTGCAACTAAGTTGTGGGTTTGAATCAAAATCCAAAGGCTCTGACTGATTCTTTGATTGAAAACAAAACTAGAATTCCTTCAAGGAAAAGATCTTGTACTAGTGTACCTCCAAGAAATACATGCTTATAAAATGCAGACTATAACTCATGAGGGAGACATTTTATGAGTTAAATGTTTTGCCAAAGCCACATTAGCAATAACCAACAGCTTTAAAATTGCTGATATTGATGATGATAAAATATGTCAATATTGTGTTTGGCTTAGTCGTCTCTATTAATTCTATGTAAGCCAGTTCTGTACTTTTTAGTCTGGTCCACAGCCAAGCCTGACATTTGGTTTCACAGCAGGTTGTTAGCCTGGTAATTGGGTTTTGGAGCTAAATTCAGCTGGGTGCATGCTCAGGATGTGGGATGACACGCTTCTATGTGGACATGTGAATGTGTTTGCATGAGTGTGTAAATCTGTGGATAAACAGTGTTACCATGGCCCCTGGAAGACCTCTAGCCCCTTGGAAGCCCCTCAGGCCTGCAGGTCCTGACTTGCCACCAGGACCCTGAGGACCTGGATCACCCTACAGAAGGAGACACAACAATTCACAAAACTGACATTATCGTCAGGTCATTATTAAACACAGGATTGCTTTCGGTGAAAAACAATGAGGAGAGCTGAATCTGTGAGAATGGTAGAGAAAAACAATTATAGTGAATGATCTGTTTGTAACAGCTAAAATTATAACTGACTGTTGGAATGGCAAGTGATTAAGAGGTAAAGAGAAAAGAAAGAACAGAGTTTCCAATTTTTTACAAAACTATTTAGAATAACAGAATAAAATAGGGTAACAAACACCAAACAAAAGCAACAGTGTTTGTTTTTTATTGCTGTTGTACCAATGTATTTCAATTTTCCTAAACACTATGGGACCAATATACACATCTGCCATACTAGGAAATCGTGTTCACTTCTGCAAAAAAGTAATCTTTTCAAACCAGCCATTTTTAACAATAAAAGTGTTTTGTTACAACAGAAATAGAAAAATAAAGTCTTAAAGAGCTCCTAGAACCATTTTAAAAAGTACAAGTATGTACTTTGATGTAGGCTGTTTAAAGGACAATGTAAAAAATTACATTTCAATAAATATCCATATCTGTTTAATCGATCAATATAATACACAGTAGTTGCTGGCAACAACTGTATATGTCTTGCTTGTTTTCAACCTGTTAATAATATTACAAACCAAACCTGCTCCAGATCACTTGGCTGATATTTTCAGTTGATATGACCTGTCACATATATTTTGTATTAGCATATATATTGTCTGAGATGCATGACTATGGAATCCTTCTTTCTTCTTTAAAAGTACATAATGCAGAATAACATCCCTGCAAAACTCCCATGTGGTTTGTCTAGCAGAGTATACATTGGCCTCAATCTTTAAAACACTCTCAGCACTGTCAGCAGTACATGTAGCAGAGCACATATCACAGCTGCATAGATGGTGCAAAGTCAAGCGAACAACATGGTAAGTTAGCCTACTAATTATTAGTTTGAGAAATGCACTACTGGAAAGTTAAGAGTTAATGACCTCATCTATTTCCCTTGGCAATATCACTCCAATGTGGTTCTCTAACATAGGAGAAATGAGAGATGAGCCAAAATAAACCGTGTTATAATAAATGTAAATACTCATGACTGGTGACATTTGAAAAGCATCTAAAATGCATGCTCATTCACCTTTCCACCCTCTTTTCCAGCAGCTCCAGGTAGACCTTGCTCACCAGGTGGACCAGGGGAGCCTGGGTGTCCTCGTTCTCCACTTGGCCCTGTCTCTCCAGTTGGTCCCTATCAAGGACAAGGATATATATATAGATACATATATGGACTTTCCACGTTGACCTGTCTTTATATTGACTATGTCTGACGAACGGCAACATTATATCTTTATGTTTTACATTGAAGCTGCATATGCACCTCACATGTGATAGTGAGTCATACTTTTTCACCCACTTAGGACTACATGAGTGGCAATCATCTAAAGTATTTTGTACAAATAAAAGATCTCACTAAAGACAAATAGGATTCTAAAGATTTTCAGGAGAATGTAATGCATCTTGATTATAGTTTGTGCATACATGTATTGTCTTTTAGGATCAGCTGTTGTTACAGGTTCTTAGTTAAGTTTCAGTGTTTCATTATTACCAACAATAAACACAGAACTTGTGCACTAATGAGGAGGTGGAACCTAAACATAATCATGTAGTTTACTGTATGCGTACCTGTGGTCCAACCACTCCTCCAGGGCCTGGAGGTCCTGTCTTTCCTTGGAAGCCCTGCAGAGGAAAACATGGACATTAATGATTGTACACAGGTAGAGTGTCACAGACGTGTTATGTCCTCTTGCTCCTGTGCAGTATGTAAATGGTCTGTATTAAATGGCCACGTTCTATGTTGCAGTAATTTCTGATCATCAATAACTAATAAACAAATGCTGCATTTCTAAAACAAAAAAATGCTGCATTTCTGACAATGCCATATGGGGGAATGAACTGCCTTGGCGGAGTGCTTTTCTTGTTTAGCTTTTGTAGCAACAAGTGCTCCACAAAATTATAAAGCTAACAAGATAGATGTTTGAACAGGTGCTTATCAAAGCGTAACAAACAATAACATGACTAATATGAGTTTCTGGGCCATAGGTCAGGGTAAAAACAAAGAGGGACAGTATTTTAGCTTTCTTTTTTGGCCCCCATACTAAAAAAGATGAGCCCCTAGACTGTCAGAAGAGCCCAGTGACTTCCTCAGTTGAAAACAGATTTGCATTTTAAATACACTGTATTCCATCTCTGATGCTCTATTATTGCCCTTTTTAAGGCTACACTATCTTACTTATTTAGTCTTTGTAGCAAACAGGCAATTACAAAAAAAATTATGGCAGACAAGTCCTTATAAAAAATACACAAAGGATGGAATGCACAACTGAGCTTAGTGAAATTCACTTGTACTTTACCATTGCTCAATTAAACCACAATACCTATTTGAGTGGCCGAAAGATGCCTAGGGTATAATGGCAGGGCATTAGCATTAATGTGCAAAACGACCCACTCACCGTCTCTCCCCTCTGTCCAGGATGACCGGGCAACCCATCTTTCCCTGCTGGGCCCTGTAGGTGAAAAGGTGTACAGTTCATCAAAATCTAGACATCAAGTGTGTATTAATATTTGAAAAGCTTATGTGAGAAGTGTCAACATAGTTGTGGATGGTGCCAGCTCACAGACAGTTTGACAGCAGCTACTTACATTAGGGCCTTTGGGGCCGGGAAAACCGACTGGTCCCTGTGGTCCTTGAGGTCCCTTAGATGAAAAGAAAGCAAATGTAGTTACCACAAAGAAGAGTGGAAAAGAAACTCCACATGGCATATGTAACTGGAATTTAATTGGATTTTAGTTGGCAAATCCACCCAACTAAATGTCTCACTACCTTAATGTCACTGTCAATACCCTTTTTATTAACAATGTGTAGGAGTTAAAGAAACAAAAGACAAATTATACTTTTGTGATTGTTCATTTGAAATTAATTAGCTGATGAAATTGGCAGCTGCAGCACTGCAGTTTTACATGTCACAAATAACTGCAATTCACAATGCACCTGAGATACGGCTGCTGTCACTAGCTCTGTGCACAAAACATGGGGGACTGATAAAACGAAATCAAATACTAACTCGCTCTCCTGGCGGGCCGGGAGGTCCATCATTGCCTGAGGTGCCCTGAGGACAAAGAAAAGGCACAGAGAAACATTGTGAACTTTGTCAAAACTGTCAGAGTGTGGAAGGTGAAAAAAAATGCATGCAAGCCCTGATGCTGAATTTACATAGCAAGTATGTGCACATTTATCCACATGATCTAGCACACAAGAATTACCCTTAATGTGATTTATATATATTATTACACTTGCAAATGACACACACACAGACTTAGCTATGTGTAATATGTTGTGCAATATGTCAGCACGACCTGCCATTATCTTTTTTTTCACATGACAGGTAAATATTACATTCAGAGTACTGATTTTGTTTATGTTCTTTTCACTTCTTTGCAGATTCTGTATATAATCATAAAACTATAGATACATGAGTTATGAACAGCCCCACCATTATAATTTCAAATGGCCTTGGCATTTACCTTTGCACCGGGCTTTCCTGTTGGTCCTCTAGCACCACGCCCACCACGTGGACCCTATATTTATTGTATATGAAACAATACAGAAATCATAGAGTAAAGAAAACAGCATGTTAACTAATCTCAATATCTTTTTCAAAAGACAAAAAAAGCACAAAACGCATACACAACCACACAAAGGATGACATTTTCATTCACAGTCATTTATGTGGAGGGCTCAGGCTGAGTTGGCAGACAGATAAATTGCCTACCGTCGGGCCACGTTGCCCTCTAGGACCAGATTTGCCAGCAATTCCCTGGGAAACAAAAAACAAAAGCTTTGATTTAAGACAAAATCATACTTTGTACCATCAGCCAGTACTTTGCAAAATCTCTTTACAGAAGTTTAAGCAAAGCTATTCTCTTAATACCAAATAGATTTGAACATCTGAGCATTTTTGCACAAAAATAAATAATCAAATTGTTGCAGTAAGTGGTTACCCACAGGCGCTTGACAGCTTCAACTACCTGTCAGCTCTAGAATGCTGGGGCCAAGCGTGTCTGCTTCTCAATGTCTGTCTGACAGTGCAGACGAGCTTGTCTTGTCAGTAATAACCCCCATCATTCTTCAATCCTCCCTCTCTTCCTTTATTGTGTAACCCTTTACAACTGCACTACCGTTCACACAGCTGAATACAGTTGTCAGTCGTCCCTCAAAGGCTGAATCTTTATGGTGATCTTTAGTGGAAGGTCCACATGACAAAACAAGACACATAAAGAATTGGTGTTCAGAGTCTGATGCTGAAAATCTTCACCTACCTTAACCTCATCCAGGGCAATTAAGATGAAATGAAATGACAGACCTTATCAGTAGAACTCATTGATGATTATGTGACAACAAAATCAAATCACTAAAACTTTCTTATAAACTTTGTAAAAAGCCCTCACCCAGCAGTGCCAATGCCAATGGTTTTGGAGGGCCATAATGCAGTGTAGTTCAACTACAAACGGGGTTTTAAAACAGTGATATCCTCATTGTACAACCATTGGCATTTTTTGGGATTCATGAACAAACTTTAGCGCTTATTCAGTTGTGTACAAGCAAGGTCTGGTACATGGAATAAAGCTAATTGTGTACTTTGCAGTAGTTTATAAGTACAATGGTTATCCAAACTTGCTGTGCCACAAGTTCCACTGACTATGCTGTGTTTCAATATTTACACTCGCTATACTTTCCTCCCTGCACTCAGTTGGACAGCCCCCAGTGACTAAGTTTGTATGTCTTTCACAGGAGAGAAGATAATAAATTTTGTTCACCCTTGCTCCTTTCTCGCCATTTGCTCCAGGAAATCCAACGAAGCCATTGGAGCCCTGCAAAGCAAGTAGAGAATAATGTGAGAGACAAGGAACAACAGAAAGGAGAAATACATGGACAGTATGAAGAAGGACTAAAATTGTCTCTGACCAGTAACAATGTCACTGACTCTAAGGAGAAGTAGCAGAGTTCCTTTTGCACTTTAGTGACCAAGGCTAATAAAAAGAGAAACTGTGAAATCCTTTCACACAAAAGACTGAAATGCTAGCAAGCAAATGTCATCAGGCTACAGTTTATATTTTGTGGGTCCCTATAGAGACATGAGCACCTTCTTTTAAGGCTTCTCTGAAATCGCCTCATCACTTAGAGACTTTCTGACACATAGACAGACAAAGGTGTTGTTAGGTTGTTAGCACAGTGAGAAAGCAAAATAGGAAGATAAAAAAGGCAGTGGGAGCAAATAAAGACAAAGGAAGGGGAAACAGAGGATCCCCTTTGATACCCATCAGCAATTTAGTTATTGGGCTTTTGCCGGCTGTGCTTTCTGATAGTGGAGATGGTGCCAGTCAAACAAATACTAGGAGGGAAATCACTGTTGGATGAATAACAGGAGCACCAAGCAGCTTACCAATACAGCTTCACTTTATGCAGAATTAAATTGCAATTTAAATTAAATATTTTATTGTCCCCACTGCACATCAAGGTCATGTGCACATCTTTGTGTTTTGAGTGTCAAATAATTTCAAATGCAACGCACATCTTTAGTGCTCATTACTGTTCACATGCATATGTATATGAGGCATAATACTGTGCAGTATAGGCAAGGGCACCACAACAAGGTGGCGTGGACAGAATTGCAAGAAGCAAACAACCCAACATTGTGGAGACAGCAGGAAAGGCAGATCTATGCCACTTAATTTGCTTTTCACAGAGGTGCAGTTATGGCAAACTGAAAGGAGAGCT
Organism: Amphiprion ocellaris; assembly: GCF_022539595.1. Classification (NCBI taxonomy): domain Eukaryota; kingdom Metazoa; phylum Chordata; class Actinopteri; family Pomacentridae; genus Amphiprion; species Amphiprion ocellaris. The sequence continues at coordinate 24,873,569 of NC_072775.1, forward strand.
GGTACTGGACAAGCCTGACTTGTGCCACAGAGATAAGACAGTCCACTGAAGCTATTGCAAACGGCTCCAGAATTAACGGTGTGGGAAAGCTGTTAACAGAGAGTGATGGGGTGCAGCAGCCAAAAACACAGCCAGTGGAGGGATTCATGCACAGGCTGATTGAGGGGCATAAAGGCTGCTAACGGGCCAACACTTTGACCCTGAATCTACTTGTAAGGACATTGTGACATTTTATAACACTGACTTAGTAAAATCTAACAAAAAATGATCTCTAATGTTATGAGCCCTGTTAGGAAACAACAGAAGCCAAAAAAGGTATCTTTAAAATGAGTAGGTTTATAAAAGCATCCAAGTTACCACTGCTTTAAGTTAGAGTGGGCGTAACAAATTTTGAATTGTGGATATCTCTTTCCTTTTTCTTGAGAAGGAAACTCTTCAAATGCACACTAAAGCAAGGGGCATAATTTATGCCATGCCAAAGTAAGGATGCCCTTATTATCTCTCCGAACAGAGTTTTTTGAAGCACATAGTGTCTAAAAAGAGGATCCTATACTCTATTGGGGACCTCTGTAGGCAGCCTTTGCTTATAATTATTTATGGACTTAAACAAACCAGTGTCCTTTGTGTTTTTGCTATAATTGTTATTACTTATCAAATCGATTCTGATAGTAAAACGGCTCTATTCGAAAGTAACAAATTATTGGACACATTGACCCCATTTTTTATTGTATTTCTTCTGTATCTCCTCCACTTAGTCTATTCGTCACAGTCTCTAATTAGCTTTGGGGCCATGCTTAGCTCAGATTTTGCTGACATTTGCAGTGACAGCAGGAGATTTGCCTATCTGGATGTTGTGAGAGTAGGTGTTTCTGACCCATCATATCAGTGCCAAGGTGTCAGTGCTGACAGCCACAGAGAGGAACCAGCTACAGCAGCACATCCTGATAGTGGTCAGCACCACGGTGCAAGGGATGCCAGAATGTTAGATAACATTTATAGCTTAAAGAGAGAGGACAGCTGATGACTACAGCAGGTGACCATGCCAGTTGCGCGTTGTGGAGGGTGTACAGTTGGGAGTCTGCTTGAGTTTGTGTTTGTGTAATGGTTAGTCAGCAGACCAGCATATTTTAAAAGACATGTGGCTTGATATTGGTGGATGTAGAATAGCCAAACCTAGATGAAGAGTTACAAAGTTACTGAGGAAATCAACACAGATAAAGATATATATTCACATACACTACCAGTCAAACGTTTGGACACACTTTCTCATTCAAATGAATGAGAACTTTTGTCTGGTAGGGTATGTAAACAGCCAATACTTAGGTAGATTATGTTCAAAGACAGACAGGAGAACAACCACAAATGCAGATACATCCATCCATCCATCTGTTATCTATACCCCGCTTAATCCTCATTATGGTCGTGGGTGAGCTGGAGTCTATCCCAGCTGACTTAGGGTGAAAGCAGGGGACACCCTGGACAGATCACCAGTCTATCACAGGGCTACACATAGAGACAACAAGCACACACACATTCACACCTACGGACAATTTAGAATCACCAATTAGCCTCAGCATGTTTTCGGATTGTGGGAGGAAGCCGGAGAAAACCCACGCATGCATCGGGAGAACATGCAAACTCCACACGGAAAGATCCCAGGCCCAGGCCTGGACACGAACTGAGGATCTTCTAGCTGCAAGGTGACAGTGCTAACCACTGAGCCACTGTGCAGCCCCAAATGCAGATACAGAATGGAAATATAACAGTTTGACACTGAAAAGAGTGGAGTGAGTAAACAGTTCGAAATTCCTTCAACCAGCCACATTACTGCATTGTCAACAATCTCCAGTCGGAAAACTGACCCTGACCAAGACATTCAACATGGCCCAAATCATTACCCTCCCACTGGATTCGGGGTTTGTATAATACAACTTTCACTGGATTGATCAAGATATCATGTTATTTACTCTCATCACCCACCTTGGGGCCTTGTCTTCCAGGATACCCAGGCAATCCAGGGACTCCAAGTTTTCCCTAAAATGTAGTAAAAAACCTGTTAAATTTTCATTGTGCCACCAGACACTGTTAGAAACTGCAGTAAAATTCACAGAAGCATTGCAAAAAGCAATAAACTTATAATCATAAAGTTTTTCCTCTGGTGTGGGGAAAATTTAATACCATATTTATGAATATGACATCATCTGTACATCGACTTTTCTGCTTTTCACCTACGTGTGAGTTTCCTTTAGTCCATTTTTTCAGATGGTGTAGGGTCAATAGGAATTACATAAGATCTGATGTAACTCTTTCCAGTGCTTTTCCAATTAAGTCAAGTCATATATTTTTATGTACTGATTTGTGTAAGAAGCCAACAGTTTTGACATTGGTGCTAACAATATGAATTTTTACTGTGCTGGTAAACAAATGCTGAGCAAGTCAGGTTGAAGATGTCACCAAAATGTGATATGTGTTGTCAATACGCAGTAGCAAAAGGTGCATTGAAAAAGGAATCAATTTAGTCTGTTTCAGCATGATTTAACATTAGCCCATCTGCATACCTAGTGAAATTTTTATTAAAATGAATGAAGTTACTTGTATCCAAATTTCTCTTGCCCATGATTATTACTTTGCTTTCAATGGTGTCACTTAGCTGCAAAATAGGTTGCACAGGGCCTTCAGCTGTGGGAAAACAATACATCAGTCACAACTATAATGCAGGAAAAACTATCATCTATCTTCGAAGACATCACTTTCATTTATTCTTGAAAAAGAATTGTGAAAATTTTTAAAACCAGTTTATTAGAGGATTAATATTACAGCACTAAGAAGTAAGATCGAACCTCTACGGAGAAAGTTAGCAACACAGGTCACTTAAACTGGAAATAGTCTGCTGTAGAATTAAGGGGAGGTGGCAAAAATCTAACCTCCAAGAGGATCAGGACAGCTGCAAAAGTATAGCAAACTTCTGTAGTCTTTTCAGTTCTTTAGAAACTGTTCTTAGAACATTACTACTTTAAAAATAACATATACAGTGATTGCATACCTATGTTTTAACCTTGAATTGCTCGACAAAACATTTTAATTGCATTCGTATAAAATTATCACATGCAATTAAGCGCTCAAACTTTAGCCCAAATAAAGGCATTTCTTAACATAAAAATCCAATGCTTTACATTTCAGACCTTGCAGAAATGATAATTTACCTTCTCTCCAGCTGATCCCATGGGACCAGCTTCTCCGTTGGGTCCTGACTTGCCTTTGGGACCTTCAGGGCCATCTTCCCCTCTGGGTCCTTGTAAACCGCCCTCACCCTGAATGTAGAGAGAACAAATGTAATGAATGTTTGTAAACCCACCTATCACTCTCTGCAACTGCAAGCATCCATTTTCTCTTTAGAGATGATGATTTACCTTGTCACCCTTGAGGCCCATGTCACCTTTAAAGCCAGGAAATCCATCTTCTCCCTGGAGATTTAAGACAAAAATGCATAATTGTTTACAGTTGAGGGTATGAATGAGACACGATGGATAAACTCTAGTAAAATATTCCACATCTTAATTGTCTAAATATCAAAACGGAGCACCTGAGTGACTATAAAAGTGCAAAACCCTTGTGATGGTTTACCATGGAAGTCTTGGAGTACTACTGAAAGATTAGGACTTCTTTAGCCCCAATAGTCCTAAAGAATAATACTGACATCTAGTGGTTATTCTAATGAAGCATTCGCATAAGAGTTGAAATGTTGTTTCCCTGTCTTTTTTTTTCCCTGTGTTATTCTGCTGACACCTGGTGGTTCAAACCAAGAATGCAGTTTTTTTTCTTCCAGTCATTGTTTCATGAAAGCTGCATTTTCTACATATTGTGAAATGATGCCAAAGTTCTGACATATTGTGAGGCATAAAACCTCGAAACCGGATAATAAATAACATAACACAGTAAAATAGCATAATCTTCTGCCTTTTGTGTAACTTTGAAATGGTAAAATACTTGCTTAACTGCATTTTACATAAGACAGAAGTATCAAATGAAAGAGGTCTTTAACAAAACACTCAGTAGTGAAGAGATTAAATTCCCTAATAACTGAGTTGGAAAATCTACACAACGCTAGCAACAGGCTAAGTTCGACCAATGCAATCCAGAGAAACAATGGTAACAGATCAATCTTCAGAGAAACTGCCTAACAAAACAAGCTCATTCTAGTTTAATGTTCCACAGTCCATTACAGCTCAGTGGCATGAGGACTTAACTGCCAGCCTGATGGGTCTTTAAGAGTTTTTCCACTTGCTGGGTTGAAAGGAAGCCTCATTTGAGAGGGAAATTACAAGGCTGATGGGTCCATTTTTAGAGGAGTGACATCTGTCATCTGTTGCAGAAAAAGAAGAGGCTGAAGAAGTGTTTACCTTTTCTCCTTTGCCACCTTTAAGGCCTCTAATTCCCTCAGCGCCCTGATAAGAGTGGAAAATATAGTCAGAGCGAAATTCAGGGAAAGTAGAAATTTATTGTGGCAGACTTGCACTGTATTACTTAAATAGCACTTACTTTCACACCACGAGGCCCAGGGTAACCAATGGACCCCATAGGACCAGGATGACCCTAAAAATTGACAAGGAAAAAAAGAGAAAAAATGGCATATAAAGTGTTGGTGGAGTCACTGATAAAAACATAAAAAAACAAAATCAAAGTCAATGAGAAATGCCTTCTATGCTCAGTGGCTGGGATCAAAAACTGGACAAATGTGACACAGTAAAGAGCTAGTATTTGACCGTCATCTTGCAGTATCTTTTACTTTCATTACTATAATAGGGCCTGTCCTGAGCTGAGACAAAGCAAACAAACAAACAAAAAACACATGGACTTGGAAACTAAAAGTCAATCTTTTACAGATACATAGCACAGTCATGCTGTCTCTGACAAGCTAAACTGCTAAGTGAAAAAACTGTTGAGTTCAATAACTACACTCATGTAGTGCATCTACCATTGAAAAAGAATATTCGTTGTTCTTAATTAGATGAAGTAATAACTAAAAATCTCTTCACTAAATCCATAAAAGCTCTATAAATACATGATATAATTTGCATTAGTACCAGATCTTTGCATTTTACCACACAAGACAAAAGACTAGTCACAAGTCAAGATGTGTATGTCAATTTTGTGCATTTATATTGTGATACTATTTATCTGATTGTATCCTAATTGTGCATTTACATCAAACCTCACCCTTCTGGCACATTATGTTGGCGAAACAAAAATTAAACTGAATAATCTGTCAAAACTGCCAGACCGACTGTTTTTCCTTAGTGGTAACACTTTTGATGAAGCTTTGAGAGAAATTGTAATTAGATACTTCACCATAGAATCCATAGAATCTAAATTACCAACAAAATGACATTATACTTACAGCTGCTCCTTTCTCGCCTGCAGGACCCTCTTTGCCTGGGTGACCCTATAAAAGCATTTAGAGACATTTAACAGTTGATCATGTTATCCATCGGGAGTTTGTCTGGATGACAGAAAAATGAAAAAGACATCAGATGTGTTGCTCACCGGAGGGCCGTCAGCACCAGCGAGGCCAGCCAAGCCTTGTTTCCCTTGAGGTCCCTACAAAGAGCAAGCAATAAATAAATACAGGTGATAGATAGATAGATAGATAGATAGATAGATAGATAGATAGATAGATAGATAGATGGATAGATGGATAGATGGATAGATGGATAGATGGATGGATGGATGGATGGATGGATGGATGGATGGATGGATGGATGGATGGATGGATGGATGGATGGATGGATGGATGGATGGATGGATGGATGGATAGATAGATAGATAGATAGATAGATAGATAGATGGATAGATGGATAGATGGATAGATAGATAGAACCACTGACATGTTTTAAGTCAAAGTAAGGGCTTGAGCTTATAAAGTGTGTGTGAGTCCATGTGTCCATCTTTCTGTATGTTTCTGTCTTCAGTGAAGTGAGTAAAGGTCTATAGCTCAGCAGCAAATCTGCAGAATTACTTATGAGGTCTTGACTGAAACATTCCCTTATTGAAGCAGCAGAGCAGTGGTGGAGGACTAAAGGGGTGACTGCATTCCCTCTGTACTTACTTTTTCACCAGGAGGCCCAATTGGACCTTGAGGACCAATAAGACCCTGAAAGACAATGGAAACAGATCTGTAATGAGAACAGTCAGCCATATACAAGTAGACCTACATGGTATTAAAAATGATGTGGTAGATTTTGGGTAAAAGAATATCGCTTGTGTCAATATGGGGATTTCCATACCTATTTTTATGGCGTACTATATTTTTAATTTGCTTGTCTGTAATGTAATCACCCTCTCTTCTAGCCATTCTCTCCAGAATTGTACATTCAGCTGTGCATTACTTTCTACAGTCATTTTAAATCTTGAAGATTTCTTGATGATTCAATCCATGAATAATTACAAAAAAAAGAATAACAGTTAAAATAAGCAAGCTATGTTATTTTCCAGTGGGCCAATGCTTTCACTGGAAAGCATCAACCTGCCTCTGGCCAGGTGTAACTGTAATGAACTAGTAATAATGCAGCCTGTATACCATCAGCATAGGTTCCTGCTAATACTTTCCACAAGAATGACGGCATCCTGTTCAGGCTGTGAGCGTCAGCACAACTGAAATTCTTACCTGGCAATGGTCATTTGTCCCTGGCTAAAATATTGAAGGTAGTGTTTTCTATTAAAGATGACTCAAAAATGGAGTATTTGTCACTGCGCCACTAAATGGATCATGGAATTAGGTTAAATGCTATCAAATGAGCACAATACGTCAAATCTCAGCAGGACAGAAAGGACACACTTCTTATTTGTAGAGATACAATGGAAATTAAATCGTGTCAACTGCAGCACCTTAAGAAATGAAAGCTGGACAATGTGGATAGAGCAAAAGAAGAGCAAAAGAAAAATCTTGACTTTTGATTAAGAAAACAGGAGAGCAGATGATCATTTGAGGTTGTAGTGCTCTGTGTTGCACAGTGTATGAGGCAAAGAGGATGGAGCAGGAGAAGGACAGACAGGCAGGGAGCACAAAGAGGAAGGGAGAGATCAAGAAACTGAGCAAGAAAGGAAACAGCGGGCGACACTGATCAGAAACAGTTTGAATAAAGAGATAGATACAGAGGAAAAAAGAAAAAAAACTTACATGTGGACCAGGTAGACCCTGTTGCCCAGGAGGCCCTGGCTCTCCTTGTGGACCCTTGCACATTAAGAAAAAAAGTCATCAATATTTCCAGTCGCTGATGCTGATTTCATTGTATGTCTTCTATTGGGTGCTTTAATATGCTGCACCAACTAGTGAAAAAATGTTACAGGATAATTCAGACAATTTAGATTAATACAATCAAATACTCCTATGATTTATATAAGGGCACCAAGGAGCAAACCTTCTGAAGTCGTAAGGCACATGACTAACTCAATAGTTAGTTGTTTGGCATCCCTACTCAGATTGAGTGCTCCACAAACCAAACACATACAAACAACAGATGTGACCTTTGCAGAGAAGTCTACTCCAGCTGTTAAAACAAACACTAGATAAATGATCCATTCAGCGAATTTTAAATCACCTGACAGTGGATCCAAATGGAGTTAGTTCACATGTTCTTATCAGGTAAAGGATGCCTTAAAAACACATATATAATAGACTGTGTACATAACATATAGGTTTATTAACCATCTAGGAATCTCTACTATAATGGATATTTTCAAGTTTCTTCAGATTTTTCGTTATCTGAGATCACTACCAACTTTCAAGGTATTAATGAGTAACACACTGCATTTCTATTGTTATGTGCTTCTTCTCTTTCTTTGGGTCAGAGCCTCAGTGAGCACAGACAACATGTGGGCTTGTCTAACCGTCTTGACCAATAACCTGTTAACCTCATATAGCCACCCCACTAAGAACTTCCAGAAATATGAATGCATGGGGTAATTGACACATAGGCTTTTTGGTTTCATCCTTTACACAAGCTCAAGACCACTCAGTCAGCAGAATTTGTAATCCATGGTAGAACATTTGAGAGGTAATATTTCTATAGTCCTTGCTATCATCTGCAGTCTTTAACCAACAAATGAGTTATGACCTTCATTCTTGTCATGCTACAGGGGTGAAAGGTCACTGACCCACTGCAAGGCAGGCCCAGTGACAAAGTGGCTGCTTAGGTGGTCCTGACAAATGTGTCCTCACGGTCTGATTTTCTGCTTCGCTTTTCAAAGAACAAAACATAAATATTTCTCACCATGTTTCCTTTGGGACCAGCTTGCCCATCAAGTCCAGGAAGACCCTAAAGAGATCAAGATTTGACAGCGAACGTCGGTGTTGAGCAAGAGCTATCCGATGAGCAGTATGAGGCTAAAGTACAAGGAGCCATACTTACACGCTGCCCTGCAGGACCTGGAGACCCTCTAGGTCCAAGCAAACCTCTAGGACCCTATATATCGCAAATTAAAGTTAGCTCTGTAAAACAATACCTAAACACAGATTAATGACAATTTTGTGTAAAACTGTGTATTATCTGAATAAAATGTGACACTAGTAAACTGTAAATAAGTTGCAGTGTAAGTTCTGTGTAGTGAATTCTCAATAACTGCCCCTAATAAGGAAAAAAAACTGACCTCATGTGGTCACATTTAAAAACTGCAGATGCAGAGTCCACAAAAGTTTTCTTTTCTTAAAATCTTAATTTTAACTCCTAAAATCAGTGCACATACTTTGCTCTTTCATCTTATTTAGTGTGTGACGAAATACCATGAAAGCATTTTGTTAAAATGATGGTGGCATATGGAGAATGACAGGGAGCAAAGCATTTCTCATGTAGCTCTATGGTTCACTTGAACAGCACAAAGCAGACTATGGCAGTTTCTCATGGGTAATGACAGAACAACTCCTTTCTTAGGTCTACTTTCTGATCTGTTATGCAAAGCCATTCTGTCCTGGCAAGGTCAACATTACAAAGGCTTTACAGACAGGAGTGTCGCTACAATTGCAGAAAAGAGAGGATGGCAAGGTCGTGTGTTTTAATAATTTATAAAATTCTTTTTGAGGAATGCATGGGGTATAAGGCTCATGGTAGCAAGTAAAACAAGTGACATGTTTTCCTCATATTCAAATCTTTGCCTGGATGTTTTTTAGGCTTCAGTTTAACAACCTTGTCTTCCTGTAATGACTGACTGTTATCAGATGAAAATAGATGTACTTACACTCTCTCCAGCAACACCTCTCTGTCCAACCTGGCCGTCTTCACCCTTTAGTTAGAAACAAAACTAGTGGGTCATTAAGGAATGCAGAGTAATCGTGAAGACAGCTGTAAACAGGGTACTACAGATGGTGACTGAAGTGTTACTTACTCTTGGACCATCCTCTCCTGGAGGTCCTGGAGGACCTGACGAGCCTTGTTCTCCCTGGAGACAAAATATCAGAGAAGAAGAATATCAATAAAGACTGGGAGTGGTAGGGTCACAACAGAGTTCACGAGATTGATGTCTGCAGCTAAGAAAAAAAAAAGAATCCTAATTTTCCATTTTTGAAAAAATATAAAAAATTCAGAAAACACACACACAACATGCTTTAAAACGAGCAACAAAAATGGGCAACAAAGTGCCTTTAATTTACCATAAGCATGGTCACCACAACTGGCATGGACCTATATGGTTTCCACTATTTATAGTGCTCAATAGGGATTGGCCTACCTCTGTTGGTCCCTGTAATTACTTAGTATAGGATAAGGCATGAAAGCCTGGCTAGAAATACCACTCTGTGATCTCTGTCCTCTCTTTTTCTGGCTCTCCGTCCAAATTTCACAAACACTAAACCCAGCACTCCTCATTTGCCTCCAGGCCTGGTTAAAGGCAGCCCAAGTGATTCTGGAATTGGCCACACCTCTCTTTACTGGGTCAAATGCCCTAATGAGTTCCACTGGTTCAGAACTCACTTCTGTCAGCACTAGAGAATACTTAAGATGGGTGGAAGGTGGTCTCTTAACTACCCGTCAGCATCTATTGTGGGCAGCTGTGGTTCAGGGGTTGCAGTGGGCTCTCTACTAATTGCAAGGTTGCCGCATGCCAAAGTGCTCTTGGCAAGATGCTCCAAGTTACCCTCAATGGCAGGCAAGCACCTTGCAAGGCAGCTCTGTCACTGATGTGTGAATGATAGATATTATTAAGCACTTTGAGTACCACTAAGGTAGAAAAACACTGTCTATACTACCATTCAAAAGTTCAAGGTCACTTAGAAATGCCTTTTCTTTTGAAAAAAATAGCATTTTTTTCTATGAAAATAACTTAACTAATCAGAAATACAGTCTAGACATTGTTAATGTGGTAAATGACTATTCTAGCTGGAAACGGCTGATTTTGAATGGAATATCTACATAGAGGTACAGAGGAACATTTCCAGCAACCATCACTCCTGTGTTCTAATGGTACACTGTGTTAATTAATGGTGTTGAAAGGCTAATTGATGATTAGAAAACCCTTGTGCATTTATGTTAGCACATGAATAAATGTGCGAGTTTTCATGAAAAACACTAAATTGCCTGGGTGACCCCAAACTTTTGAACGGTAGTGTAAGCGCAGACTATTTACCATGGATACTGCTGTGAGGACAGGATAGAGAGCAGCAGTGACTGTGATCAATGAGTATTCAGAAATAGAACTAGAAATAACAGACTGTAGAATCTTATTTTTGGAGACAGATAAAAGTCTTTAGCGATGTCTGTTGCCTGACTCAACAAACTCTTTGCTTCATACTTACTCTATGTCCCTTCTCTCCAGGAAGACCAGGAAGGCCATCAAAACCTCGGTCACCCTGAAAAAGCATGGCATCAAACATTCAGCTTTATCCATCACAATGGTAGGTGTCACTTTTTCAAACGACAATCTCTGCCAGGGAACGTATCAAAAGCAGGCAGTTTTTTTCTGGAAAACTCGGTCTACGCTTTACCTTAGCCCCTGCCTCTCCTGGCATTCCTCGTGCACCATCAGCTCCGTTACGACCCTGGAGGACATGCAGATATCATGTCAAGTAACTTAGAAATCCCATGAGAAAATAATCAATCACTTTGAATGCTTGTGGAGAAAAAACACAGGGAACATGCTCTAATTATTCTAAGTAGTTTTTGGATAAGTAAACTTTTAAATTATTATTATTTAAACAGCACACAGAGACAATTATTTGGTGCAGCTGACTGATTTGAAACACTGCCATGCTAGAAACCAGGCAGACACTTCTGTTTGGGTACTGGAACATTGATCTATGTGTCCTTGTGATCCTGGAATATTAGAAAATCACCCAATTTATACTTGTTCTTCTGTTGCTTTAGAGAAGATTAATCAATAAAGGTTGAAAAAAAAAAAAGGAAAAGTGTCTTAGTTGAGCTTGGTAGAAAGTACTCTTACTCTTTTTCCTGCTTTCCCTGGTGGACCAGTTGCACCTTGAAGACCTCTAGGTCCCTATGGAGAGGATATATAAATGCTTCAATATAAAGAGACATCTTATTTCACTAGTTGCTTATGTTGGGATGTACAGAAATTTAAAAAAAAAAAAAAAAAACTTATTGCACATATTCTTTTTACCTGTGGGCCAGATTCGCCACTGTCACCTTTCAGTCCAGGAGCACCGGGACCTCCCTATTAACAAATACAAACACACACACACACATTTAGTGAAAGATGAGTTCGCAAATGACGCCAAATATTTTGTCATCTCATCAGTTGGAAACCAATATAATCTAGGTTGGACAAAAACCTAATGCAAATCCAAACACACAGAATGTAACATTTGAAACTTGGATTGTGCAAATACAACAAAAAGACATCAACAAACATATTCCCATGTGCAGTCAATCTTTATGGTGTCCAACAATTACAGGATTGGTGTACCACTGGTGTGTTGTTTGAGAAAGGCACGGGCTTTCATGTGGAAGGCGCACCCGAGACAAAAAGAACCCATCCGCTCGGATCAGTTCATGAGAAAAAGTAGTAATATGTGAAAAAAAGTTTTGTGCATTTATTTATTAAGCATTCAAAATGTATGTTATCAGTTGATGGAATTAAATCACACTTGCTGAGTGGTGGGTCTATAAGTCAGCACCAAGTGTGTGCAAAGAAATGTGTAAGTTGATGATTGATGTCCATCCATCAATTATCAATATGCAGCTTAATCATCTGTAGGGTTGTAGGGGGGCTGGAGTCCATCCCAGCTGACTTCGGGTGAAGGCGGGAGACACCCAGCCTATCACAAGGCTACACCTAGTTACTTACCATTCATAACTCCACCCGTACTCTTTGTTCTAACAGTTTCATTAATCTCAACATTCCCAAAGTCTGTACCACTCTTGGTCGATCCTCATTCCAGTTTTCTGCTGCTAATGACTGGAATTCTCTGCAACAATCCCTAGAACTCCCCTCATACGTATTGCTCTCTTCGTTCAAAAAGTCAGTTAGAGTTACACTTCAGGACCACGGCAACTGTTTTTTAGCTTTTCTATTTTACAAGTGATAGCGTTTTTTGTTTTGTAATACTGTGTGAATTGCTGTAAATGTAATCTGTTTTGTTGTTGGCCAGGTCGTTATTGAAAATAATTATTAGTTCTCAATTAACTTACCGACTAACCTACTAACACCTACGAACAATTTAGAGTTACCAATTAACCTCAGCATGCTTTTGGACTGTTGGAGGAAGAAGGAGAACCCGGAAAAACACTGGGAGAACATGCAAAGTCGACTAGAAAGATCCCAGCAAGTCCCACCAATGGTGTGTTGGTGTTAATGTATAAATGGGTTTAAACAGCTACTTACAACAGGACCAGATCTTCCTGTCATGCCCGCTGGCCCTGGAGGACCTCTCATTGCCAGCTGTGGATCAGACAGAAAACAAAACAAAACAAAACATAAACAACAACTCACTAACTGCAAAGTTACTCTTACATACTGTATATCTGCATCAGTTAGATGTGCACTAAACAGACAATATGTCTTCTTCTAAGGCAAGATACCAGGATACTGTAAGCTTTACATTAGAAATGCAGCCATGTCTACAAAATAAGAGACCCTCTGCAATCAATCTTTTAATGTAAGGTGATGTGATCCTGACGTCTTCTCTTCTAGATCTGATGAGGCTACTTTTTATCAGTTCATATACATAGGTTGGCTTCATTTCAATGTCTTTTTATATAGATTTTCTCAGGATGAAAACTAGAACTTGAAATGCATTGCTAGTAATATTAATATTGCACAATGACTGCGGCCTGCATGTTGAAATGCTTCATGTAGTTCCTGCAATAAAGCAGGAATTTGTGGTATTGAACTGGACACCGCATTGTTCAACTAATTGGCTGAGATGTGCAATTAATCACGAAAACACCAATAAAAAGTTTCCCGTTTAGTCTCTGTAAGAAATGGAACCTTACAGTTGGCAAACTATACTTTGTTCTTGTTCAGTTTACATTCTCGTATTTGCTCCAGCTCATGGTTGACCACAGCGTTCCTCTGCCAAAACAGTTGTGTGAAACTTATTTGGAAGGTGATTGCTGAATGACAAAACTTGCTAATTCAAAGTGAACCAGTTCAGCGCATACTGAAGGCAACACTTCAGTTGCCTTCAGCAGGCATTGCTTCACAATGTTGTGCACCTACAATTCCCTTTCAGCACACTTTGTTCATTCCTTTCCTTGGGCTAAACCTTTGGCACAAAACATACATAGCAAGGTGACAAGTGCTTTCTAGACATTACTAAACACCAGTTTTGGCAACCCTCCAACTCCATAGAATGTTGTGAAAGTGTGAATTTTCAGTGTTTGTACAGCGCTTAATGACCTCCATGTGTCTGACTATAGATCACACCTTGCTGAAAGCCCCAAAATCCAACCTGTTCTTCAGCAGTGCTATGGTTGTCAGGACCCCTGAGTGGGTGTGAACATCTGTTGTGGCTTTATATACTGCCCAACCTGACACAGGTCCATATCTTTAGGAATGTAGACAATTTATAGGATGAGTGGGACTTGTGAATGGTGATCTGTCCTTTCATTATTTAGAAAAGTTTCTAGGTCATTAAAGTGACTTTGGTCACACAGAATATCATATAAACTAAAATTTAAACTTTGCAATCAAGTTGCATTCAGTTTCAGTTGAATCACAGGATTGGACAGTACATGAGACTCAGAAAATCATGGTAAAGTGTTCTCTAAACTGAGGCCGGTGCACTGAGGACATATTTACCACTGATACTTACTCTAGCCTGAGATAGGATGGCCTGAGCCTGAGCTTCCTGGGCTGTAACCACAGGTCCTTTGTGTGCCTCACCACCTGCACGGAACTGTCAGCCACACAGAACAAAAAAAAAAAACACAATAAAAATCAAATTTACTTATGTTGTTTTTACAGAGTGAGACTTTGAATACTCCAACCCGACTGAGTGTGAGTTCAAATCTTTGCAGTATTCTGATAAGCCTTTAAACCTTTGGCCTGCTGGTGATGAGGTAAACTTACTAAATGAAGTGAGTTCATGAGCTAGAGCCTTAGATGAAGGCTGCGCAGTATGTGAGAGAAACAAGACAGACAGTCCAGTAGGGATGTGGAAAGGAGAAGGACTTACTGGAAGCATCAGAATGGTACCTGGAGGCCCAGGGACACCATCGGAACCAGGAAGACCAGCGCGCCCTGGAGGACCCTGGAGATTCATGGGAAGGGGAAAGGGTTGTATAAAAACATCACATCTCAGGGTGATGGTAAAATACAACTTCATCTCATGTCAGCAACCAAACCAAATGAAATAAAATTGGCATTGACTACATTAATGCTATTCAAAACAACTTGCAGTGATACATAATTATTGTTAGCAAAGACATCTTTATTGTAATGAATTCTAATTATTAGCTATTGTTTTTTTTTTTTTTTTAATCGTGCACCAGTGCATAGCATTGCTAGGAACAATTAATTAGATGTGGTTAATAAGCTAGTCATATATTTTTCCATCAGAAAACAATGCAGGAACTGAACAACTAATCTCTTCACAGCAAACCCTTGTTTATCTATGACAATAATTTCAAAGTGAACATATTTTTGCGACAGTCTGCATTGTTGTTATTTATTCTAATCAGCCAACTGAGGGAATTCAATTACAGGCAAGCACGTATTTTTATTTAGCTGGCCTAAGGGTATTGCCTGCAGGAGAAACTGACTTTATTACAAGACTAAAAATCCACAATCATGGCCCTATGAGGCTATAATGTTCATTTAATTCAACAAAACTAAACTGTTCAGTGAATGAAAAATGAGGGCTTTTGCTATTCTTAAATTCTCACCATAAGTGAGGTTAGAAATGAGTGGCTTAATAGTGCCACCAGAGGAGTAATCACCATCTTACATAAATTAGGAATTCAAAATTATGCTTATGAGGACAATTTGAAAAAATCTCAGACACAGCTTGGTGGCTTTCATCAATCTGAGCTGTATTTATATTTATAACTTGAGGCTGTAATTTGACCGTCTACCGTTGTATCTCTCATCCTCAGTGCACTCTGTCTGCCTCGGCTGAGGCTCAGATGTGCTTTGAGCTTAATCCTGTCATTAGCATGCCGACATATTAAAAAAAAAAAAAAAAAATCAAGTATTGCTTTTTTACATGCCTACCACAACATGTTAACCTGCTAGCAACTTTAAGCAATAGTCTTAGTCTTATAATGAAGGTAATCCTGAAAGTATTTAGCAAATGGTTATTACTCCGCCAAGGAATGCGGCGGAGTTATGTGGCGATCAGTGTTGGTTGTTACTCTGTCCGTTTGTTTGTCCGTCTGTTAGCAACATTACTCAAAAACAGACTAAAAGATTTGCATGAAATTTTCAGGGAAGGTCAGTGTTACGAGGTTCAGGGGTGTGGCTCAGGTGCAGGAAAGCAACAGACGGTCTTTGAAAGCAACACTGATTTATTTACAAAAGGTTTCTTTGACTACAAGCGGAAATTAGGGTTTTAACAGGAACGGAAATAGAAAGCACAAGGCTCTGGATCTAACAGCGGTAACAACGGTAACAAGACAAAACTATATTTCTAACTCGTGGTAGGTAACACCTAGGCGAGAAAGGCCAATCTCAGGAATACTAAAACAAGACACGAGGCTATTTCTACGAGGATAGCGAGAGGTAACTACAAAAGACGTCTTCTCCAAAATACGGTGCTCTTAACGAGAGCTATAACTATAATTGGACTACAAACTCACGAAGTAAACTAGGAATGCTCAAAACTGGTTCACCACAGTTGCAGCCAGGGTTTGGGAGCAGTGTGCTTCAGGCCAGATGGTGGATGGCTTGCAGCAGCAACAGGTGAGTGGGAATGGACGCCAGAAGGAGGGAGTCGGCTCAGGTGAGTGTTTCCTTGTCTCTGAGATGATAACCAGGGTCCAGTGGTGACGGCAGGAACGGGTGGGTCCAGAAGGAACATGTCTTTTACGATCCGGCCCTGAGAGCTGGGTCGTGTCTGGTTATATTGTGGACTAGATCAAGCTTGATTGGTTGCACTCTACCTGTTAATGAGCTGGCTGATTATGGCCGATGGGGAACACCTGTTGCCTCCTCTACACTGCTGGGCTGCCCTCAAAGGAAAGAGGAAGGAGAGGGGAGGGCACTAACTAGGCCTGGCAGCAGCCAGCCTGACAGTCAGAAATGATACAAGGACCAAGTGATTACATTTTGGCAGTGATGCGGCTTTGGGTTCCACGGATTTGTTAAAGATTTCTATATCATTGCGAGATGACGGCATAGCATCATTGTAACTATGACTACAAGTGAACACTATGTGAGCTGCCTGCTGATGATCACATGATTGTGATCCTGCAACAAATCAACCGTTGTGGACTTATCGGGACTTATCCATCGAAAATGATACAAGGAACAATTATTTAAATTGCGGCGGTGTTTGTGAGTCCCACAATTCCCGCCACCCGCTACATATTTAGGTTACGTGATTCAGTATCTGTACGTAACGTACACATGCATTACACACTCCTGTGCTCAGCACATCATTTTGTTTGTGGGTACATCGATATTAAATGGCCACATTCTATTTTGCCGTGATTTCTGATCATCAATAACTAACAAACAAATGCCGCATTTCTGACAATGCCATACGAGGGAATGAACAGCCTTGGCAGAGTACTGCACTCTCTGAGTGCTTTTCTAGTTAGTATTGTCACAATGTGTTTGACAATTTTGAACCCTTGGAGTCAGGTAAAAAGTTGGAGCGGTTCATTGAATGCATTACAATTCATCTTTGAAAGACTGTTAATGTCTATGCCAAATTTAATGGCAAGGTTGGTGAGATATTTCAGACAGATCATGCAAAAAGCAAAATTTCAAAGCTACTCAAATACTAAATAACAACAGTTACATTATATTGTAGCTAGATTTTGAGAGAAAAACATCAAGCCTAAGCAGTACCTACTGCTTCCAAGGAAACCAGGATCTACTTAGCAGTCTTGTCATGGCCAGCAATCTCAGACTGGCTCAAATTGATGCCATGTGTTCCATTCTGCCTTTTTCTAGTGGTGGAGTATATTCCCCATCCATTGCTGAATCATTAGCACAGAAGTATCTAGTGTTAATGATGCTTCTACATGGTTGGGAAAGTGATGTTTGGGTGGAAAGGAGTGAGAGGGTGATCATGAGAGAAATGAGCAGATCAAATGCTGAGTGCAGGCAGATACTGCGCAACGGAAAACCACAAGTCACTTTTAATCCCCCTGTCAATCCTCAGCAAGACTGTCTCTCACGGGAGGAAATGAAGAGAGGGGGAGAGATTTTTGGACCAACAAAATATTTTTTGATCACTTTGACCCTGTGGAACAATAGGCCTTTTCTACTGGTGAGGGCTGTTGGTTATACTGGAGGAGGCGTGTTGGGGTATTTTTTTTGTTGGCAATTAAATGGTTAACTTCTAGAGACAGATGAGATGTGCTAAAAGGATGATGAAAGAGGTGCGAGGGCAATCACCACATTTCATTAAAACAAGCTGAGATCTAGCTCTCTGGAGGGGTCAGGCACCTATTCTCTGTCAACCAATCAATCAAGATAGATAATGGAGCTAATTTAGGCTTTAGCATCATTTACAGCAAACTCCTTGAACTTCTCAGCAATCCCAGAGCATACCAACGCAGCTGTTTCTCAGAACTTCTTTTAGTTGCTATACTGACAGTTCATGGGCATCTCCTTTTCCCGTGCCACTCCGCATTAATCCCTCCTACAGCCGCAGTAGCAAGCTGCATCCAATTGCAATGTTCATTCCATGGCAATGAAACGGTACTTCACAGTTTTCCAGTCAAGAAGACAGTAGGAAAACAAATGCAGGGGAATTTAAGGTTGAAGGTAGTATTTCAGTGAGTTTTATCATTTACAGTATGAAAAAAAGTGTTTTGGTTGGTAAGTAATATTTTGGTTGATAATTAACATTAACAATTATTAGAAAATGGGTGACAGAGCTCCTCAGACACATCTGTAGTCGACTGTGAAATGAGGCCCGACTTCACTCACCCTTTCACCAGGATCTCCTGGGGGACCTGGGGGACCTTGCAATCCTGGGGTACCAGGAACACCCTGAAACCAGACACAGAGACACACACACTTAGCATATAGTCACAAAGCTGCTGCTAACCAGCTTTCCCACCACAGTCAATCTATCCAAAACTTCACATGCATAGTCCAACAAATACAGAAGCAAAGACATGGGTTTAAAAGAAATAAGCCCCAAAATAAAATACCTCAAACGACCCCCCCCCCCCCCCCAAACCACACACACACACACACACACACACACACACATTTCTGTCAAGGACTCACACACGGAGACACAGACATACACAGATTCATGCACAAATACACATTTTGACTGTCTCTCAAAACTCAAGCTTCACTGGCGATCAGGGCTGACGCTCTTTCCATAAAGACATTTTTTCCCTCTTTAGCTGTTCTCCATCTGTGGAAGGCAGACAGGAGTGTGGGAGAATGTGATACTCACTGCTTGGCCGGGGGCTCCTTGGGGTCCTTCTATAAGCATCCCCTGAAAAAGGAAAAAAGTGGATACAGTAGCATTATAGGGTAGCCTGTAAATCCACAGACAACAGAGGACGGGGGAAAAATGAGAGACACTGGGCACTTTGGGTTTGAGGTTGAGAGGTTTACTTTTAACTAAATGCTCAAAGCGTTAACAATGCTGCTGCTATCTGATGTTGTATTCTATAATGTGCGTGTGGTCAAAGATTTGGATGAAAGCCTGTGGTGGTACAGACGCTATGGGAAGGGAAATCTTAACTGCTGGTTCTATTTCAGTCACTGTTCAGCCTGCAGTGGTAAATTGTATAGGACACTCTGTAAAGATTTCTGCGGCATTTTGTGTAGACAGTGGTTATTTAGTCTATGAGCCTTAGATAAAAGATGGATATTCAATCTCACCAGAATGGAAGAAAATCTTGGCTTTAAGAAAAAATAATGACCGACTATTCAGTTGCATTGCAAACTGTATTGCAATGCAAATGACTGCATATCCATATTTGTACATATTTGTTCAAGAGAATGGATAAAAGAAACCACATTCCTCAGAAAATATGCAGGGAATCTGATTCAGGACTTTTATAGACTTATAAATCACTGCATTCAACTGAAGTTAATATGAAAGCTAGTCAATACTAATTTGAAAAATACGCCACTTATCTGAACATGTTAGTTAAAATAACAGAAATGAAAGACACCAAATTTTTGATAGATGCCTTGTTAATACTGCCTAGCCAGATTGACAAATAGACACACCATTGTGGAGACACACAACAGTATTTCTTGCATCTTACAGCACATCTATCATGTATTCATTTAAGTTTGGAAGTCTTGGAAGTATTCCTGTCTAAAAACATGAACTTAGGTGGATTTGTAAATGTCTATGTACTAAAATGCATCAACTTAGGTAATCAATGAGAAATAGCTTGCACTGTGTCCACTTTATCGCTTTATCACAGAATTAAAACACTTACTGGCTCAATGACAGCAGGTTCACCCTTCTCTCCTTTTTCTCCCAGGTAGCTGTGACCTCCACCCATCTATGGACATAAAACAGAACAGGTGAGTTCCTCTGTACAATAATAAGCCAGACGTTTACATGTGAAGACACAGCATCAGTGGTTTGAAAGCCAAAAATGCAAAATGTGAGACCAATGAGCAGCAGGTGTTGTGCTTTGTTTCCCAGGTGTCATCTCTTTTATAGAGGTTGCTTTAAAACACAACAAAACCGCAAAGAAAAGCTCAGAAAAATACTGTCTATTGTTCTGCGGGCTTTAAATGATTTAGGTAGTTCTCAAGACAAAAGCAGCTTTTTCTCTGCCTGATGGAAAAATTAACCTCCAGAACCATTTTGCAAGAGGCTATAATTTAGAATTAGGGCCGACTTCTATTTATTAGGTGTCCTTAACCCTTTAATGTCCTCACTAAGAAAAAAGCAATGAAAAAAATATTTCTTTATATTTTTTATTTCCTCGGGGCACTAATAACAACAATTTTTTTTTTTTTTTTTTTTTTTAAATGAACAGACCCCCCGATTTTGGAAATATTGACCTCTACCAAACAGTAGAGCATGCTTTGACCCTTTTAGGTCTTTTTTTTATGTTTCAATTTACACAGTTATGTTCAGTAACTCCTTAGACATGACAATATGTCAAAAAATATTAGCTTATCTTTGAAAATCACAGCAAACAGAGGCCTCATGTCAGGAGTGATTTTGCTCTTGCTAACTTCCTGTGAGCACAGTCACTTCTTCTGCATGCTATTTCAAAACAAAGTGACATCTAGTATTCTTTTTTAGTATAATGTACCTCAACCGAGTGGCAGAGATGGCTAAAACAGGTGAAATTATCTAAAATATATTTTTCAATAAAATATAGTGAGTCAAAATTTGCTCTACCATTTGGTTGAGCAGAACGTTAAAGGGTTAAAGCCAGGAACTGCAAAAAAAAAAAGGATCCCAACAGTGCACCAATGCTGAGGTTGTTACCAGACACTATCCATACAATGACTTCACATGAAAGGAATTCAAAAACTAACTTCAGCAGTGAGTTCAAAACCCACTAGACTGTACAGTTTAGCATAAAGAGGAAACCGGTACTTAATGAGAAAGCCATAGAGAAGGGCTGTGATTGTAGAGTGGAGATCACTAATAGAGCTGTTGAGATTAATGCAAAGCAGACAGATCTCAAGCCAACATCCAGATAGAGACTGTCATTTCCTACCCCTGAGAATCTGGAATCCCTAGGCAAAGCAGAGGCCTGGAAACAAGCCATGACAGACACTGGCTCAGCTATTTCTGTCTGGTTGTAGATTTGGGTCAAGATGGATATGGGGAAAAGAAAAAAAACTTTTGCAAAGAGTTTGTCCCCATGTAAACCATTCAAAAGTTTAGGGTCACCGAGGCAATTTCATGTTTTCTATGAAAACTCACACTTTTGTTCATGTGCTAACATAATTGCACAAGGGTTTTCTAACCATCAGTTAGCCTTTCAACACCATTAGCTAACACAATGTAGCATTAGAACACAGGAGTGATGGTTGCTGAAAATAGGCCTCTGAACCCCATTGCAGATATTCCATTAAAAAGCAGCTGTTTCAAGCCAGAATAATCATTTACCACATTAACAACTTCTAGACTATATTTCTGATTAATTTAATGTTATCTTCATTGAAAAAAACTGCTTTTCTTTCAAAAATAAGAACATTACTAAATGACCCCAAATTTTTGAACGGTAGTGTAATCCAAACAGATCAGTGGTGAGATAAGCAGGGTGAGGCATGTCTTTAAAAAAGTGCAGAGGTCATTGGGAGCAGGAGGTTATAGAGGGAGTGCCTGTGCTGACAGCTGTGTCGACATCTGTTTATCCGTGGAGGATAAGATGTGTGTTTGTGCTGGCTTATGCATGTGTGTTTTGTGCTTGTATATGTAGAATTCTTCAAGCTAAAACCATTAGAAATAACAAACAGGCCGCTGCACACACCCCATCAAACAAATGTCACCAGCATCTTCACCATCTTTCCACATTCCTGAACACCACCTCCGTACTCTCCCCCACCAACAGTCCTGATCACTGCACCACTTACACTGCTCTCTCTGATGTCTGTCTCCGCTGGAACGCCAGGACCAAACTCTTCTTCATATGTTTCAGGTGTAGGCTTGGCGTCAGTGGGGTTGTAATCACCATAATCACCGTACTCATATGGTTTCTCTACAAACTCTTTGTTGTCATATTCCTTCAGGTCATATTCCTTAAACTCATACACATCAGTAGCAGGTTCCACCTTCTCCTTAGGGTCAACTGGGGCAGCAGTTTCCACGGCAACAGTGGGGTCCATCCCAACCTGTTCCACACCGGTGATGTAATCATCCACTATTTCCCCCTCGTAACTCTGGGATCAATCCAGGC
Source organism: Amphiprion ocellaris (assembly GCF_022539595.1). Taxonomy (NCBI): domain Eukaryota; kingdom Metazoa; phylum Chordata; class Actinopteri; family Pomacentridae; genus Amphiprion; species Amphiprion ocellaris. Next base: position 24,896,041 of record NC_072775.1, read on the forward strand.
ATCGCAAAGAGCAGGCACAGGGTTTCAGATGGGAGGGAACATTGAGATTTGATTAGTGCAATGTTACCATGTGAACATCTTCAGTGATTCACATGATTTGTTATTTTTTGTGTTTTACAGTCAAAGCATTAGTATTTAGCATTTTGTTTAAGCAACATTACTGGACACCAACTAAGTAAAACTTCACTAAGTTTCAACTTAGTTGTGAACACATCCACGTGTCTTATTTGGGACAGTATTCAAAACTGCACATATGTGAGAATCAACATATGTTTTGTTAATATGTAACAAACATTAACATCTATAATTGCATTTTATATCAATATTTTCATTGACACACTGATGTTTTCTTCAAAGCAAATATATTAAGATTACAGTATGAAGGATGAGTTTAACTATATATACTTTCATTTCAGTCATAAAGCCAAATGCACATGTTTACACAAACACATTTGAAGAGCTGCTAAAGATCCAATGAAGTGAAAATCTTTAATGTTGAGAATGAAAAGAAAATTCTTATTTGTGCAAAATCTGCAGCACCTAGGAAAAAGTGACTGTACAGAAATAATTCCTCTTTGATTTCCAAGCATTGCTTGGTGGAAAATGTCAATCAGTGTCATGACAAGTTACGTACAATATCATTTTCTTTAGTAACTTTAAGTTGAGGACACTACAACAACACAGAAAATAAGTAAGATAAAATTCACTTCATGGGATCTTATTGTGATGCAAGGCATACTAGGAAGAATTATTAGAGGTTAAATATTCTGTGAAAGTGCTTCAGGCATAACTTCCCTATTTACCTACACAAGACTTGAATTCCCAACTATTAACTTTCTAGTGCGCTTCTTTTAGCCTACTGACCCAACACTTGCAAAAATCTCTAATCATACTTATTACACAGTGTATAATTTGGAATATCACAAATCTAATTACGTATTTACACAAATGGGCAGCAAACTATAAAACACTAACTAAGTCTAGGTGGCATAATAGTAATACTGCCAAGTCTGGGGATTCAGCCAACTACTGACAACACTAAAGAACAATGCACGTTTAGCAAGAGCATCAACCAATAGTATTTTGTAAATTGTCTGCGGGCTGTATCTCATTGCCTAAAATGTGGTCCAATGCATAAAAGACCTCAGGAGTCAGACATATGTTCCAGCATGGGACAGCAGATGTGTACTTTCCTTGGTTAGCCCCATCCTGTCATTTTGAAAGGATGCTGTGTCTCAAGCTAATTGAAGATGCATTATCCACCTCAAGATACATCACGATGCAATTAGCAGTCATTTGGCTGGCAGAGCACATCATCGTATTGTTTTAGTTAAATCTCCAAATGTTCCTTATTATCTCTAGCTTTATGCGATAGTTCAGTACAAATTAGAACAGGATCTGCCAAACTGAGAGTAAGGCAGAGACACAGGAGATGCGTCTGTCTACTGATTTTCCAATGATTCTATCAGTCATGGTTCGTTTATTATAAGTTTTCCTGCTTTAGTTTTTTCCAAACTCTGTTTGATGGAGGCGGTTTCTCATGGAAATCAAGGGGTGGCGTGAGATGTTTGATGTTAGTGGGGCCTTGCTGGATTTCAACCACCAAAGACGGTCATAAAAATATGTTTTGTTGCTGGTGATGCCATTTAATTTTAAACCATTAAACCGGTAATTTAAAAATAGAAATCCGAATGTTCATTTTTAAATGAGTTAAACAGAGAATTTTCCATGATAATAAAAAATGTACCCACAGGACAAAAGTAATCCACTATTTCTGTGGTCAACACTTCTTATTTCACAACAATCCTGAACACAAAAAAATGCTAAATGAAAGTACCTAATGAGGTTGTCAGGCAATTATTTGCAGCTGCAACTATGTTTTCCTAAAAATTGGTTTTAGTCTCCAGAATTTTTCAGCTACCACAATGTCTCATGATCGTTCCAAAGCTTCTTAAGAAAATCTGCTGAGTGTTCCTTGCTATGTATACAAGGGCACAGCACAATGAACCTTTTCCAGTCCTCGTCTTGTGACAGGACAATATGAATATTCCATATGTGGCATATGGGTAGCCAGAAACATTTAGTGTGTATGTGCGTTCACGGGCTGCTGCAGAAGTAATCAACCACAATTATACTATAAACTGCTTTGTAATTTTATGACTGTATTGCTCTAAGGACATTTTTCTGAAGCTTAATTATCAAACATGTTGTTACTGGGTTCATATCACATCTTGCAAACAAAAATACTAGGTGTAGCTCTTGATCTTCTTAAAAATATGCCTTAGTACCTGGCCTTGTCCTGCAGTCTCAGTGGGAGTTTCAGGCTGACTTCCGTCCACTGTGGTGTAGTCATACTCACCCGTGTAGTAGTCTCCACCTGCATTTGTCTGAAATCAGAGCAAGAACAACACAAAGACAGTTTGAGATTTGAGAAAATGCAGTTGTTTATTCTAGGGCGGGCCCAAATAGCAGTTTCTGGGCTCCGGATATTCGGGCCCTATTAATGACGAATATCCGAATATTTGGTCTGCTCCGTAACGTCCGACAGGGGGGTGGGGGTGGGGATATTCGGATCTCAAAATTAATATCCGGATACCACCGTCGGGACCGAATATTCGGATATTCGGGTCCAGCCCTAGTTTATTCTGCGTACAGCACATCCTTCCACAGCATCGGTATCACTTGGGAGATTAGGGAAATATCATTAACCCTAATACATCTGGGGAGACTTACTGTTTTAGAAGAAGATGTATTTAGGATATCAAACACAAGAGAAATGTCTGTAAAACAATAAGTCATTTAGTCATGACATAAGGTCAATGGTGAAAGAGGGGACAAGAAAGCGACAATGACAAACAATGTATATGTTATTCATGGCAACAGCCATGATAACTGTATTAGTGAAGTGTTACCTCAGTCTTGGCTCCTTCACTTGGGGGAGCATCAGTGGTTACCTCTCCTTCACTGTAGTCATAGAACTCACCATAGTCATAGTTAGTGTACTGCAACAAAAAAGCCACGGGGGGCAATCAATTAATTAGTGCATTCATGTAAATAAAGCAGCACAATGCCTAAAAGGCATACTGTACACTATTTACATGGCATATGAGAGCTTGTGTTTAAACCTCAGATTTAAACCAAATAATCAATAAAATAGTTTGTGTCATCATGCTGTTTTAGAAATAACATGGTCCAATGGTATATGGAAAAAATTCACATCCATATTAAAAAACCTTATCATTTTGCATATGGATGAATGCAACATTCCTTGATGCTTTCCCTTTTCTGAAACTCCCCAAGCTTCTCAAGGGAGACGTTCATGTGTGTAACCAAGCAAACAGCAAGAAAGACTCGTTTGCTTCTAACAGGATGTTAGAGGGTTAATGTGATGCCAGTGAAAACTTATCTGCCTCTGCTGCTTAATTTGTATCCCGCGGCTTTCATTAATGGTGCTTTAAAACAAAAATTCAAGCTGTCTTGAGTTACTACATGTTGGTAAATAATGTGGACCATACAGAATACAGTAGCAGGGAGTAGTGCTGGGCAATATGGAAAAAATCATATAACACGATATGGATTACTTTTAGTGGTGGGACGCGATTAAAAAAAATTAATCTAATTAATTACAGGCTTTGTAATTAATTAATCACAATTAGTTGCAGTTTTGTCAAATAGCAATATTTGACACAATAAGTGAAGTTTTTCAATTCAAATAAAATTGTGGTTGACAGTTGAACCAATGAATAGACATATACGTGTTTATAATTTAAAATTTATTTTTAAAAAAGAAAATGGGACATATAGAAAAAAAGTGATTTTGATGACTTAAAGCCTGAATTTAGTTGTTTTTTCCACTGTATGGCACATAAAATCAGCATAAGTAGTTCAAGGAGCTTCAGAAAGTTGAAAATCCAGAGATTCATTCTGTTTTCATCTTTTCTGGGTCTGATAAATGGTGTAATTTTGATGGTTCTTTTGATAGGAATATCAATTTTTATTTATGTAATTTTTTTATAAACAAAGTTTAGAATTAAGTTATTAAAAGAGATATTTTTTGTTGTTTAGGTTATTCCTCCTCCAAGGAGGCAGAGCCTCCTCGGAGTAAAAACTTAAACCACAAAAATGTTTCATTTCTATTTATCTGCATTTTTCATCTGTCTGCTACATTCACAGATTACTGCAAATCTAAGTGCAATTATAGCGATTTTATTCAACATTTTAAGGCTTTCTGTAAACTCAAGCACTGTCTAGACAAGTGGTCTATTATGGGATGGCTACATCGTTAGCCGTTAGCATGACTCGTAGCTAACGTTAGCTCTGGTGCTAACAGCAACATGTTTTACATTGAGGTGATGCCGTCAGCTTGAAGTGACGCAATGATCAGAAAACTCTTTGTTGTACAATTTGCACACAACCAGGCTTTTATCCAAGCTGCCATCAGGAAGATTTTTAAAAGGAAACTTTCTGCCCAACAAGCTCAATCTCACCTTCCTTCAGTGTTCACCAGTGCCTGACTTCACTCAGTACTTCCTGTGCTTCTTCTTCATGGCTACAAACAGACTTTAGGGTCATTACCGCCACCTACTGGGCTGGAGTGTTCATCAGCGTTACCGGTGTGCCAGAAATGAGGGAACTGAGGAGGGTGCAATTAATTGCGTTATTATTTCTAACGTGTTATTTTCGCTGCAATTAATTAATCTAAATTAACGCGTTAAAGTCCCAGCCCTAATTATTTTATATCACGATAACGATGTATATCACGATATACCACAATAATACGGTGGCCGAGAGGTGCAAACCAAATTTACATAATGCAAAACACTTTTACAACCTCCAAGACAAATTTACAAGCGACAAAACACTTTTACAAGTCCAAAAACACTTTTACAAATCTAAAAACACTTTTACATAATGCAAAACACTTTTACAACCTCCAAGACAAATTTACAAGCGACAAAACACTTTTACAAGTTCGAAAACACTTTTACAAGTCCGAAAACACTTTTACAAGTCCGAAAACACTTTTACAAAGCCAAATGTAACCGGAAAGGGAATGTTCCAACTCCGGGTTTGAACCGGAAGTGACAACGAGGAGCGGCTAATGCAACTTTTGGTTGTTGTTGATGGTGAACCAAGCGAGCGGGTGATGTTTTGCCCGTTTTGTGGGGAACATATGAACCGATTGACGCGGTTTTGTTTTTCGTGTGGACGGTCTTTAGAGTGTTTAAATGGCGCAGATCAGACCGACAGAGTGCATTAGCCGCTCCTCGTCGTCACTTCCGCTTCAGCCCCGGAGTTGGGATATTCCCTTTCCGGTTACATTTGGCTTTGTAAAAGTGTTTTCGTACTTGTAAAAGTGTTTTCGGACTTGTAAAAGTGTTTTCGAACTTGTAAAAGTGTTTTGTCGCTTGTAAATTTGTCTTGGAGGTTGTAAAAGTGTTTTGCATTATGTAAAAGTGTTTTTAGATTTGTAAAAGTGTTTTCGAACTTGTAAAAGTGTTTTGTCGCTTGTAAATTTGTCTTGGAGGTTGTAAAAGTGTTTTGCATTATGTAAATTTGGTTTGCACCTCTCGGCCACCGTACAATAAAGTATGTTGTCAGTTATTCTCTGAAAAGTTTGACAAAAATTGCATTCCTTACTTTTCTCCAACTTTATTTTGAAGTGACATTTAACTGAACCGTCACAAATGAGAAACATACATTTTAGTGCAGCAATATAAATGTATCAAATGAAAACAGCTGTGGCAGAGGTACAGTAGCCTTCACATTTTTTTCAAAATTGTACAGTTATTTAAACTGAATTGTCAAAATAAACTCTATTTTTAAATTTTTTTTTAAAAGTGCACAACAGTTTCAAGTTTCTGAGAAGAAAAACACATTTTTGCACAAAAGTTCAGCTATAAAAAATGAACACTATTTTTCAACTTTCTGAAATATGTAACCTTGTAGTGCAAAGTTTGCATATGGCCGTCTTCTGCTCCATGTCGGACCTCTTGAACCCAAAATGTAACCAAATCACAGACGTACCCCCTCTTTTTGGTAAAAGGGCTTCTTCTTGGGCTGCCTGCGTAGTTGTCTCTGTCTGTTGCGACTCCGGGCACGAAACTTCAACCTGTTGCGCGTTCATCGTTCAGCACTCATGAGTTAAGTAACGTAAAGCATGTCGCAAACCCGCGTGAGAATCAAAGAATGTAAAGCAGCGTCATGTCGCAAAACCACAAGACGGCGTTTCTTTGCGAATAATCTCTCTTTTATTCTTCTTTATTTTCACTTATATAAACTTAAAGTATGCATAGTGACAAAAAAAAACACAAATACAGTCGTAGTAGGCTATTTAATGATATATTTGCTGTAATAATTGATAAAATTAGGTTAGAAACGATAGAAGAGAAATTGCACGATAGACATTTTTCTATCGTTCCCACGATATGTATCGTCATATCGCCCAGCACTAGCAGGGGGTAAAACCACCCTTGTAATACACCGGCAAATGTGATTAAATAATCAAAACACTGTCTATGGAAAAACTATGTTTTTAAAAAAAGACCTCCAAGCATTCCACTAAGGTATAATTTGGCCTGCTATGTTGCTGTTCACACTTGCTATTTACAATTGGGATTTCATTCAACATGATCCACCAGATAGGAAACATCATATAAAACACCATGTGATGGCTGACTGTGCTGGTATGTTATTTGGGAAATGCAATTTATCATTTCCTTCACCAGAGTTAGATGAGAAAATGGATACTACTCTTGTATCTTGCCATTAAATATGAGGCTAAAGCCAGGAGGAAGTTAGCTTAGCGTAGCAGAAAGACTAAAAGCAGAGGGAAACAGTGACGCAGGCTACCTCCTAAGGTAAATAAATAAAACCGTCCACCAGTATCTCTAAAACTCTCAAATTAACACATTTCATGTTGCTTGTTTAAAGTGTAAAATGTTTATTAAAAAAAAATAAAAATAAAATATATATATATATATATATATATATATATATATATATATATATATATATATATATATATATATATATATATATATACACACAAAGTTAATTAAAAATTGTGTATTTGTAAAGCTAAATCATGCAAAGCTAAGCTACCCATCTTTTGGCTTCCGGTTCATCATTACAGTACAGACATAAAAGTTCTACTGATCTTCTCATCTAACTCTCAGCAAAAAATACAATGTGCATTATGTGTTAAACTACTCTTTTAACTGAATAATGTTGAGGGGCCTTTACTGGCAAACTTCCCAAAACCCACATGATATTATTCAATTTAGTCATTTCAGTCCTTTGTAAGAAAACTTTTAGTTTTCCTAACGCTGTCAAAACAGAGGCAAGGTAGATTAAGTTAACAGTCCAGCTCCTGATATGCAATACTCCATCAGCACAGGGATAAATATTAGTCCCTGGACAACTGCTAAGCTCATAAAAATAATACGAGCTCCACAGCTTGCTGCAATGCTGGCCTGGTCTCTGTTCAACAGCCCAGAGAGAGAGGTCACAGAAGAGAGCAGTCCTAGCCAGACCAACCAGACTGACGGAGTGATGGAGAGGGTCAGAGAAAAATACAGAGAGAGACGGAGAACGAAGCAAGATTTAGAAAGATTTATGGCGTTGAAGGGCTTGGCTGAGCTGAAGGCCTTCACCACAGACTTGGATGAAAGATGTAAATACTGAAGTGTACTCATGAGAAAAAGCTCCCTCTTCCTCCTTGAAACCAGCTGCAGACATGGGACTGGGTGACAGAAAAAGCAGCATGGTTCAGCTAAGGAGTATCTTCAGAGGCTATGGTCCCCCCACATTTGAGGAGTTGTGGAATTGTAAAGGTTGAGCTTATATATACAGAGGGACAGAAAAAAAAACTCTTTGCTTTGAGATTTAACCTTTGACAGCAGTCATTTGTCCTGTTTTTTAGCTGTGCAGGAGTAAATTACGTTAAATTACTGAGCTGGAATGTAGAAAGAACATTCCTGTTATAACCCAACAATGAATAAACCAGATTTACAGTGTTCTTGAAACAAAACTGCTCCCTGCTTTCCATTTAGAATTGACAAGCTTCTTGTGCTGTCACTGAAAAGTAACTGGATGATGAAACAATATTTTCCAGGACTGGTACCTACCGTACAGCCAATATTTTTGAATAGAGAACCAGCTCCTGATTTTTTTTCTAAAAACAGCAATCTAAACTCTGCTTTTCCAGGTACTGGAAACCTAGATGGGGAAGGAAAAGCTTATATTTCCCTGGGAGTCTGGGCAGAGCCTGCAGAACTCGTTAGTGATATAAATCACGGGGCCACTCCAAAGTGGGCTCAGACTTTGTGGCAGGGAAAAAAACAAAAGTTTCCAGTCTGAGCTCATCAGTTATTTGGTGAAATACTGACGGAAAATGTCAGCCAGCAGAAAGGCTTGAACTAGCAAAAATAACAAAAAATGAAGATGAAAAAAAGAAAAGTGTAGCCCTAACACAAAGCACTGTATTTCAATTAAGAGACTGGGCCATAGAAGCAACAAGTGATGTTTTGCAGCCAGTGGCAATAAAATTTGTATTGTGATATGTGAGCACGTTACAGCTAGGAAAACACAGAGCATAGAAAGAGACAGACTGAAGCTGGCATAGAAACCTACACAGATCTCTCTCTTTCTGAGTACTTCTGCCTGGAGGAATGTTTGTAAAGCTGTTAATGTAATTTGTCGAAAATATTTTGTGCTTGTTTATTTCTGGAAGAATGAAAAAGCCCTAGTTTAAAGTAAGACAAATATTCAAAATGGAATTTGGGAAACAGGAAAATGTGATGATATATTTCTGAAACAGAAAGGCTAAAAGAGCTGATTGGGAGGTTGTTCCTGTAAATGTATACAGTGCCTTGCAATTCCCTGAGTTCCTTGAGTTGAAAGTTGCCAGATAATGCAAGATGAACACAACAGCACTGACTGTGCAGGGCCTCATGATGACTCAGAATGTGCTGTATAGAATAGTAGGAATCTTTAACTATTCAAGTGGTATAACAAAGTAAAAGTCTTTCCAAATGAGCTATAAAAGGGGAAAACTTCTTGCAGCATTGTTTATAGACTAAACAGTGTAGCATTCTCCACTTTATTCAACAAATTTCCTGAGGAATTGTGAAATTTGACATTTCAGTTTGACTCTTATGCCTTATCTTTCATACTGATCCACTTTATTTTCATCTATTAAAACCTCCCATTTGATACTCTTACTTTTTATTTTGCTTCCTAGCTTTTTCTAAAAGCATCCACGTCTGAAGGCCTCTTTCCAAATTCCTGCAGTCATCCTCCCTAAATCTCAAACTCCCATATTGACTCCTTCCCTGTTTTCCCCTTTATTCTCTCACTACAAATACTCCTCACCCCTACCTCTCCCCAATCCAACCATGTGTAAAATCCTCCTTATTCCTTCCTCCTCTTTTCCTTTTTCCCTCCTTCCTGGCCCCCCAGCCACCCACCCCCATACACACACACACACACACACACACACACACACACACACACACACACACACACACACACGCCGCACAGACTGACCTCGTCCTCAGGTTCCTGGGCCTGGGGGGTGTCGTGATGGTTGGGGGTTTCACAGTCAGGGCTGTAGTGTTCACAGTAGTCATAGGCTGCCCTGGGGTCTGCCACTATCAGCAGCTGTTGGATGTCACCCTGGAAGTAGAGAGCCATGTGTCAGCAGAAGTCAAGTCAACAATTTTCACAGACTACAAAGTCACAAAACAGGAAGCATTTTTCTTGACTGCAAATTCCCATGTCTTTCCTAATTTACATTACCATAGGTCCACGATAGGGCCATCAGTGTTATTTATGTCAGCTTAGTTTCTGAGAAATTAGGTTCTTCCAGTTTGGTTTGGCAAATGTCTCCAATACCGGGGAGCTTCAGCCACTACTGCTACTGAGAAGAGGCTAGTCAGTGGCACAAAAAAGAGCTAATCAGACATCTTCCAGTTGCAGCTGGGAGTGAAACACTACGAGCAGCTTGATTCAAAATCAAGTCCATTGTTCGAAACTGTATTGTTGGGTGTCAAATCATCAGCTTAAAACCACTGATAGCAACACATGATTGGATATAATTGCAAATGTTCCAAAAGGATTGTAATTAGATTTTCTCCATATATTTTTTTTAATAGCTTTGACTTACAGGCTTTGACTTTTGACTGTTCAGTGACAGAAATTGATATTTGTGTGACATTTTTTGTACTTACAGTTTAACTGTCAATCACTTAAAACGTGACTTTTACTTCCAAATAATTTCGTAATGTTGTGCATTCTCCAGACATCACTCACTCACACTGTCCATTTCATGTTTCTTTCATTGCAAATACCCATGAAGTATGCACTTGCTCCTTCTTGCTTGATTGCCCCAGCTTTGCACTAGCATGGTGATAGTAAAATGTGACAATAAAACAACAAGGCAGATGCTGTACAGTACCAGAGGCAGTGGTCTCTTGACTATTAATTACATATAACTTTATGGGCTGAATCAAGGCTTTAGGGGAGTCTGTAAGCTTTTAAAAAGAACTATTGTACGGTTCCCCTCACTCAGCCATTAGGGACAGCAAGTCCCCTTACACAGCAGATAAATAAGCAAGGTCTGTACTTATCTGAGGCCGTCTGTTTTTCATGAGCCTTTGGAAAAGGAAATTAGATCCCCGCTCCCAACCCTTCCATCAGCCAAAGGCTCTTTTTCCATGATAGTCTCCTAAGGAATCTCTAAACCAGGAACTGCTATGCCACTGATCTGGAGAATGTCATCGACACTCATCAACCATACGAACACCTCAGCTGACCTTTTTGAGAATCCATCTGGACTAAGAAACAATAAGAACAAATAAACAGGAAAAATAGCCTAAGAGCTGTGCGAAGGTGAAGAGAGGTCACAATCAGGGTGGCCCCTAAAGAGGAAGCACAAACATGCAGGTTGCATTAAATTACAGGAGACGACATCTGTACAAGCTTAGATTTCTGGAAAACATTAGACCCTCACCGGCCTATGCTCCCACCATACATGACCAGTATATTTCAACAGTCTACTGAAAAATTCAAACAACGACCAGAAGATATGAAGACATTTGGCATATGGATTAATGCAGAGCTATTAGTAAGCTTCAGTTCACCTACTGTTGTGAGCAGTTGTACTATTTAATCTGTACTCAGCTTCCTGTAACTATAATTCACTTACAGATCCACCTTCCTGCAAGTTATAGCTGAAACTTCATAGTCTCAATGATCTAGTAGTGGTAGGAAATCTTTACAGTGTCGATTATCCTGATGTGAAATCCCTGGTGTAAAAACAGTGGTAGGTAAGTTCACCTAGCACCTGTTAACTGAACAAAAACTACAATGACAAACAGGTCTGACACTGACTGCACTGCAACTATTGCAGTCCTCTTTATAATTTAGAACATATGGACCAAAAGTCAAAGTACCAGATAGGGCATTTAAAAACAGACACAGATCTCTGTCTGCTTCCTTCTCTCTGTGTCATCCTGTGTGCAAAGACAGCAACTTTTCAGTCTTGTTCTTTCTCACTCTTTTATTTAAAGCCAAATTTGCATGTGTGTAAAGGAGAATAAAAGGTACTGCAGAAAGCAACAATAAATTCACCATAACAAGTAAATATGCATCCAAAAATGCCATACAAACCATGAAAAGACCACACACTGGGCCCACTTATAAAGCCAGGCACTGATTCAATCACTCCCACATTCCCTGATCGACTTCTCATTCCCTGTCCTTCCTCTACTTCGCATCTTTCTTGTCCGCATCTCTTTTGTTGATGTTATTGTCTATGTAGCATTGCACATCTCTCTGGCATTTGTTGAGGTTTCTCCTAAGAATTACAGGAATGATGTACAACAATGCCCTGGATTTGCTCAGAGTTGGCAGAGACATAATGGGATAAATTGTCTGTCTAGGCTGCATTACAATCAATTTATTAATGGGTCTTTGTGCATTGTGCATGTGTGTGTACATACAAGACGCCCCAACACATGTTAACCTTCATCTCACAACTGTAACAACAACCATTTGTCTGAGCACATAAAAGAACAAACTGAAAAAGATGAGACACTGATGAAAGAAAAGTAAAGTCTGGTCTACTGTATTTTACCCACAGGCAACGCATTTGCTTTTAAGAAAACAAAAAAAAAAAATAAACACAAGATTATTTCCAATATACATACCACTGTTTTTTCCTCATGTGTCCACATTTCACTTCTGATTTTTTGCTAAGAGGTTTAACAGTAATAAGACACTGCTGGATTTCTTTGGGCTATTGACCACATTGTCTACTGTGAGAAGTATCCGTCTTGACTCATAACTCTGACCCACAAGGAGCAGAAATCACTCAAGAAAAAGTACTGGCAGACTGATAAACAACTAATAATGGGCAGCACTACAAGTCCTCAACAGACCATAAAATTCCTCAAATACAAGCTTTTGATTGCCGCTCAGAGGTTTACAGGAATGGTGGGATTGTGATGAGGCGAGTACTTGCCATCTGATTACAAACATACATTACTTCATCTAAAAATATTAGGCACATGGCTGACCTCAAAACTTAAGATTTTGATTAGATGCATACAGCTCCTGATGGCGTCAGATCAGAGATGGTAGAAGACGTAGGGGTTTTCCAGTCCTGCCTTTACTGAACTAATTTAGATGCATAAACAAAAATGTAGTCTGTTTTGGACTCCCCAAAATTAAAACCATACTTGATTTAGACACTTTTATCAGCAATCAGAATATAGATATCTGGAGGACACAACCTTAATTTTTTTTTCTGTCTTTTCAAGCCTGATGAGCAGAAATTCGTCTCAGACTGCTTCTTTTGCTGGGGTTGGCAAGAATTAAAACCATCCATGCTTTTACTCTAAAAAATGGTTTTGAGATTGCTGTTTGTTTCCTGTCTACTGTGTGTACCCACCCTGAAGGGTTAACAAAGTTGTACTAAGCTGAACTGAATTATTTGGGGCTGTATACAGACAAGCGGAAATGCCACTTGGGAACTTTAAATTATGCAGCAGTAGTTTTACATTTGGGACAAATTCAAGGGACAAATCTGCAATTCTCTACAAAAATCCCCATATCTCTGACTGTACTTCAAGTAGACTTCAATGTAGCCATATGCATCCACACAAAAAGAAAGTATTGGTCAGCTGGCAGGTCAATTTACCAGTTAATCACAGAGAAATCAATTCATATAACTGACAAATCATTTCAATCATTTTCAAGGAAAAATACTCAACATTCTGTTGTTTTCTTTTATATCACTGTAGATTGAATATCTTTGGTTTATAGACTTTTGAATGGGCCACAAATTATTCCATCTTGCAGGCCTACCCAACAATATACATAAATGATGCATAGTTTCTACCTATGCCTGAAAACTAGCACGTAATTACGAAGTTGAAAGATTATTGTTTGTGGCCAGGTGTGGCGAGCGCTTTGCTTTTGGGAACAGCTGGGGGATATTAATACACCTGGAAAACACATTTAGAAATGTGTCTAAAGCATCTGCAGTTTGACCCAGTAAAACTCAAATGAACACATGCAGAGGATAGAGAAAAAAAGAGTGCCTTAATCATAAATTATATGTTTTTATAGAATATATTGACATCTTGTCATTCCTTAGACATTATTCGGGTTACTTGGGATAGTCCACAGGCCTTGCTTTAACCTTGTTTAATTCACTGGACTATTTTGAACTAAAGAAATAATTCTAATAAAGCCATTACCCTGACCTGTCTGTGTCACTGAACTTTCAGCAGCACCATCAAGGCAGATCATGCTTTCTAAAATCAACAGTTTCATAGCTGTTACTCTTGCAGATGTTTTAGAGTTTAAAATAGATACTCTGGAACATAAATCGCTTGTAGCCATAATTTACTCCAGTATGTTCTGTACTTTGCACACACCTCTGAACAATCTTGACACAACAAACCTACTTTTCCAGAGAGCACATCTTGAAAGATCCAAAAGACAGATGGAATTTCAAAACTGTACAAGGACAACAATTAACCAAGGAGCACAGAGGAAGAAAAATGTATAATGCTCTCCAGATTTCTCCCAGTGTTTTATCAAATGCAGCCTTTGTGGTCAGCACAGGGATAAAGTTTCTTTTCAAGCACTGGGGGCATACAAATATCTTGCACCCTTCAAATATTAAAACATTCCGCCTGCCAGTAGCTCACAAAGCTGTTGAACTGTTTGAACCATCTGCTTGCTTGTCTGCCTGCCATTGTTCACTTCTCTTTCATTGTATCTTTTTCTTCAAGCTGTTCTTTTCCATCAGCAAAATTTATTTTTTTTAAAACAACCTTCGGTCCATTACTTCTTGGCTAAGCTGAGACCATTTAGTGAGGGTCAAAGAGCGAGGGGCAAAACATTCAGATAAACAAAGGCCAGATCATAGTGAGAAGTATTGCAGATCATATTTAAAAGGCTGTTGCAGAAACACAAAATATCACATAGGCACTGACTAATAGCATTCTCATGAACGCTAACGCTAAATCTGAATATTCCCATTTCACAACACAACTGAAGCATTTTGTGACGAGTACTGAAGGGTTGAAAGTGAGTGAAGCAGATGAGAAACAGCCATGGTGTTCCTCTTCCAGCCAACTCATCCATAAACACTGATTCACTTTAAGTCTGAGAGCCTTCAGACCCTTGTTAGATTCCTCTGCCAAAGACTGTCCTGCTTGAGGGACGGCATTTTGGAATGATCTTCTACACAGTTATGACAGACACATAAACAAACTATCTTCACCTCTCTTCCAAGCTGTCCCCCTCCCAGACACACACACGCATGCACACGCGCGCGCGCACACACACACACACACACACACACACACACACACACACACACACACACACAAACACAGAGCAAAGAATCCTACCCAATCCTTTAAAGTCTGAAAAATAGATATGCATTAAACTGAGAAGAGGAGATGATTTCACTTTAAATATATTGTGACTTTTATTTCAAAGAAGAAGAAAGAGCAAAAAAAAAAAGAAAAAGACATTTGGAGACCCGTTCAGGGAGCATATCTCCTAAACAGCTGTGCAATCCCAGCCAAGACTAAGCACACACTGCTCATATTTTCCCCTCGCCTTCACTCTTCCCTTTGCTTCCAGCTTTGACACCTGCTTATGCAATCTACTGCAGTAAGGTAGCCATGTGCTCACAGCTCAAAGAAGTTTTTACAGAAAAAGTTTATCCCCATGACGAGTAATTAAAACGAAGCTTGGCATGCAAAACAACCACAATGTCTACATCACTTAGGTCCAAGATAATTTCGAATAACCGTATAGTAACAAATTTGTTTACTCATTAGAAGATAAGCTAGAGAAAAAGTCTCCATGTTTCTACCAAGTTAGGTTTAGGCATCGGCCGACAGAAATATTTAGTTAAAAACTTAAAAAAAACTAAGCAAACAGAAGTTCAGTGATGACAGTAGGTAGGTAAGGTTTGCTGCAGGTGCATAAAGGCTGAGGCGACAAAAGACCTACACTACCATTCAAAAGTTTGGGGTCGCCCAGGCAATTTCATGTTTTTCATGAAAACTCACACTTTTATTCACATGCTAACATAATTGCACAAGGGTTTTCTAATCATCAATGAGCCTTTCAACACCATTAGCTAACACAATGTAGCATTAGAACACAGGAGTGATGGTTGCTGGAAATGTTCCTCTGTACCCCTATGGAGATATTCCATTAAAAATCTGCCATTTCCAGCTAGAATAGTCATTTACCACATTAACAACGTCTAGACTGTATTTCTGATTAGTTAAATGTTATCTTCACTGAAAAAAAATTGATTTTCTTTCAAAAATAAGGACATTTCTAAATGACCCCAAACTTTGGAATGGTAGTATATGTCTACTACCTAACAGTAGCCAAGCGCACCAAATCATTTGAATTTAATGAACTTGTTTATCATTTTAGGACATGTTGCTCATTGAGTACATTTACACCACTCTAATAGAGTTTAAACACTTTTAGAGTTTTATGGAACGGAGTGCTAAAGCTAGAACACGGTTGGCCTAGTATAACATAAGTGGAAACAGCAGAAACATATTTGTAGCACTTGCAAAGCTTTAAATTAAACAGCATTGTGAGATGTTTCAGGGGGAAACTTGGTCTGTTACTGGTTCTAAATGAACAGATTATTCATTTGCACTTAGGTCCAGTGACTTCAAGAAGTTACTATTATGTTTGCATTTCTGTTTATGTACAGATAAACCAACATTCTTCGAGAAATGAGTTTCAGGGGTTGTAGAAGGCTTATTTTTGCTCTTAGAGGGGGCTCAGGAAAATTGGTCTCCCCTACTTGCTGACTACTGAAACTAAGCTGACTGCCTCCTAGCTCCACACTTATGCACTTACATGAATGGAATCAATGTTCCAAGGCAACTCTCGGGTAAGAAGTATTTTTCACAAAAAAGCTTTTATTTTAATCTGGCAAGTAGCTGTCAATATGTCATCTCCACCAGCTACCAAGTAAAGCTGGGTGAAATAAAAATGAAATTAAAAAAAATTTAGATTTAAAAAAAAATTGATTGCATTTTCATCATATTTAGATATGAATGCACTTTTATTTTCATATAAAGCTTTGAAAGAAGTGGTCTCAGAAACTGCTATCACTGATGCTTTAAATGTCCACAATGCGTTTATTGAGATAATACTGCTAGCAGTGCTCCAAAAGTTTCCATAGCCTTCGAGGAAATCATATTGTTATATACCTACAACAGCTGTATATTTAGAATGGATGCCAAAGTATAATCTAACAAGCAAACCCTAAACCAAACATATGGCTCACATCTACTTGCAGAGCTGTTTTTTTGCTACAGGAATATACAGTAATTAACCAACACTTCTGCAGCCAGTAAGATCTTTTACCATTAACAGTGCAACTTGCCCACAAGTAGCAATTTTGCAATCAACAGATCTATGGTTATTCAACATGAAGTGGAAATAATTGCAGCCTATATTGCTGCAGCTCTAGCTGGGCCACAGCAACATTGCTATTGTGTGATACACTGATTAAAACCACCTTGCAATGTGCAAAGAGTCTAAACTCGTGGAACAAAAGGAATCACTTTCTCTGGATTCTAGAGCAGCAAAACAAATTACTCTGTAATTTAATACCATTTAGTGTAATGTATGTTCAAAGAAAGAGCACTCACAAAAGCCAAATGGCTGCTCTTAAAACAGGTTTAAAAATAGAAAAGGCTTGCAGAAAATGCTAAGTCTACTTTTATCCTTTTCAATCTAAATTACCTTAATTACAATACACTAATCACTGTGGCATTCATTCTAATGCTCCTAATGCTATAAAGCTAATCTAATTTACTATAGTAGATGTGATATGTGCAAAAAATAAAGTTGTAAATCATACTGTCTCAGCTCTAATTGTGCTCTATGCTTAACCTCCTTATCTGCTTGCCAAAAACAATAAAAAGAAGCGGCATCATATTTTCAAGTGGCTTCATTGTGGAAATTCATCTCTGACCTGGAGGCAAACATTTTGCATTCTGTTTTACTTAGTAAAATTCCATGTGCTGACATCAAAGAGAGGCTATTGTCTTCTCAGCTACCATTCAACTCACATTTTCCACTGAGCACAAAGCTACCTGTGCTAAAGTTGATAGCTGTGACCAACATCTAAAATCCACCAGATCAAGAGTGAATTCTGGTTTTACCTGATAGCTACAGTTATTGAATGAGTAATATGAAATCTTCTTACAAACAGTGAGGAAATGCATGCAATTTAAATAACTCACTGTCTTGTATTGGCACATGAAGACTAATAGAATTCTGTCCATCCTATTTCAGTTAAGTATTGTGAGAAACCCAAGCAGCATCAAGAGAAAAAGAGCTTGCTGAACAACGTACTGTACGAGGAGCCTTTTCACAGACGTTGCTTATGTCGCTTGCCAAGTACACAAAGCCAATATTGTTATTCTATTGCCAATAAAATTCACCCTTCACTATATGCCGAGTTAATAAAAGACAAAATGTCTGCCCTTAAAGCATTTGGACTTTAAGGATTACAAACAAACATTGTTCCTTTTTACAATGGTAAATGAGATTCATTGAGAGTAAGACTCTCTTTCAATTATATCCAAGCAAAACAACTATGGAGAAATCACTGGCATGTAGGTAAGTTTTCTGCAAATTCCTTATAACACAATCATTTCAATATAGTGGTGAATGTCTTCATTGTATTTATCAGAGTCACTTCAGTGTAAACAGTGGAGATATTTAAGATTTGAACACAGATGTCAGTGCTAGAGGTATATTGACTTGAATCTTTCTAAACTTTATGGACCCATACCCCAATACCTGTATCAAATTTAAAAAGCTGTTGAAGGTAATAATAGCGATAAAGTAGCCATTATAGCATTAATTGTACTTGCACTACTGTTCAAAAGTTTGGGGTCACCAAGACAATTTCATGTTTTCCATGAAAATTCACACTTTTATTCATGTGCTAGCATAATTGTTCAAGGGTTTTCTAATCATTAATCAGCCTTTCAGCACGATCAGCTAACACAATGTAGCATTAGAACACAGGAGTGATGGTTTCTGGAAATCGTCCTCTGTACCTCTGTGTAGATATTCCATTAAAAATAAGCCATTTCCAGCTAGAATAGTCATTTACCACATTAACAATGTCCAGACTGTATTTTTGATTAATTTAATTCTATCTTCATTGAAAAAATGCTTTTCTTTCAAAGAAAAGGACATTTCTAAATGACCCCAAACTTTGGAACGGTAGTGTACATTTTCCTCCTCATAAAAACCTACGAAAGCATTAAAGCAGCAGATCCACATTTTGAAATGTTCTTTAGACACTTTTTTCAAATGGGGATAAAACCATTACTCCTAGTTTAGGATGAAGACTGGCAGGACAATAGTGCCAGAGTAGCCCTCTCTAATGTTCACATCTACCAGCACCTGAAAAGCTCACTAATTAATATGATGTATCTTGTTAACCTAATCCAAACACAGGCAGAATTGTAAAACCAGTGCAATGATGACAGGCATCTCTGGTTCAGTATTAATCACACACTGACACAACAGACCACATTGGTTCATCTATCTCTTGACAAATAAAGAAAATAAGCACATTTTCCAAAATGTAATTTTCTGTCCTTTGAATTAGTTCACACCATAACCATCACAACACAGACAGCTTAAGTTAGATGTAAAAGGATTTCACATAGTCATCTTACCTCAAAGACCTCCTCATCCAGAATTCTAGTGCCGAACACAGTAATGCCATCTGTGCTGATGACGGCCTGGTCGCTTCTGGCAAGTGGCCTGGTCACCTTTTTCTTACAGTCCACAATGATAGTAACACTTTTCTTTTCCACGCTGATTGCTACACGATGCCATCTGTAGAGCAAAGAAAGAGGTCAGACATGTAACAAAAAGCCTTTTCCACTTCCTATTTAAGAGACCTGCTGTAGCTAAAGGAATTGTTTAATATTGTGGGAAATATGCTTATTCCTTTTCTTGTCTGGAGTTGGATGGGAAAACTGATCTCACTCTTGTATTTATAAAATTAAAGCTACAGGCAGCAGCTGGTTAACTTGGCATAGCTTCAAAGACCCGAGGCACAAATAAACAGCTAGTCTAACGCTGTCTGAAAGAAACCATAGAATGTATATAAAAGAGGCCTTGACTTTGGCATTTGCCATCTTGCTCTTTTGAACTGGATGTAATGAGCAAAGGATGGATCTGACTGAGAAATCAAGGACCCAACATCACCCTAAAACATATATTCCTTTAAATGGGACAATTGTTTATCAAACGAACATCATGCTCTATTCAAAAAGTCTTGAAACTAGGAGTTAAGATGATAAACCAATAGGAAATTGATTAGTGAAGTAGCAGTAGTAGAAAAGTAGTGTCATTCTCTTACAGACATCAATACAGGTACAGGTCAAAAAATTTAATATCGTGGAAATGTTATTTTCTTCTTTTGGTATTTAATTTAAAAAGGTAAACTTTCACATATTCTATATTCATTTTATGTAACATAAAATATTTCATGCCTTGTTTTAATTTTGAGAATTATGGTTCATAATAGCTCAAGAAATTCATTTGAATATTTCATTTTGAGTTTTGGTAAATTAAAGGTAAGCAGAACTTGCGTCAGTTCAGAGTTAGCTTCGGTTTATTCACAAGCTCATATATGTAGAAAGGGATGGGTAATTTAACTTGTGTCAAAGCTACAAATTTTGCAAAACTGTAATGGAAAGCTAGTATTTTACTGTACATTTACACTGTAATGTTTTTTTCCCCAAACATAATTTATTAGAGACAAAAAACAGTCCATGAAATAACTTCAAGGCCTTTCAGCTGGCATTCATGTGAATGATTGATGGCAACTTTTAACACTGATCTTTAACAGCTTCATTGGACAGCTATGTGTTCTATGAAGACTCTGCCCATTACTGCATATCACTATACCGCTGCAGTAAATAATTTAGAAACACAAACGCTGTCATAAATTGTTGCCAGTCATTTATTTGTCATTACTGTCTGACTTGTTCCAAATGATATTAATGACTGAACAAACATATGATGACAATAAATGGGCAGGACTGTGTGTCAGCTTACCAGGATAGATGGGTTAAGCATGTTTTGAGGGCTTGAGAAAATACTTTAAGCAGATTGGTTTTGTTAAGCATAAAATATGACCTATAAATCTTGATAAAATGATCAAGATGAGCCTCAAAATGTGCTGCTTTGTTTCTGAGCTGATCTCACAAGCTTCATAACAAACTCAAGAATTTCGATGCAACACTGAAAATCTGTGAATCAATTAAACTGCACAATAGGACATGAAAACGCAAAGATCCAGAGGACCAAAACATCAGACACCCACATCTGCCCTCCAGTGTATTAACGCTTTCTAGAGTCACTTACTTGCCATCAGCAAGGTTGATGGAGCGAAATAAAGGGTACTCCTCTGGGGCAGGCTTGCCATGCTGGTCCTCATACAGGAATACGGGGGCACGGCCCACCTCCACACCCAGCTGCTGAATGCCTTTCTGGTTGTACACGGACAACAGGAAGGACTGGAGGCCAGCTTTGGGCTTGATGGTAAACAGGATAGAGAAATCTTCTGGGAAACCTCCCCCTGAAGGTGAAACAACCAGCAGGCATGTAGGTTGGTATTACACTAAAGATCAGCAGATACGTACACTACCGTTCAAAAGTTTGGGGTCGCCCAGGCACTTTCATGCTTTCCATGAAAACTCACACTTTTAATCATGTCCTAACATAATTGCACAAGGGTTTTCTAATCATCAATAAGCCTTTCAACACCATTAGCTAACACAATGTAGCATTAGAACACAGGAGTGATGGTTGCTGGAAATGTTCCTCTGTACCCCTATGGAGATATTCCATTAAAAATCAGCCTTTCCAGCTAGAATAGTCATTTACCACATTAACAATGTCGAGACTGTATTTCTGATTCATTTAATGGAATCTTCATCGGAAAAAATGCCTTTCTTTCAAAAATAAGGACATTTCCAAGTGAGCCCAAACTTTTGAAAGGTAGTATAATTTAAACCAAATCATGGTAAATGAACAAGTTTTACAACAATGCACTGTTTCAGGGTACTACAATTACACAAGAGGAAACTGCAGTATAACCACAGTATTTTTAATTGAACTTAATGACATAATTCTGGCATGGTTTTTTTTGTATATATGTAACAAATGAAATCTAGAACATTGATTAAAAAGCTTTCTATGTGCTAGCAGATTTTTTTTGGCTAGCTATTTATCAAAGTGGTTGCTGGTGTTTCATATTTATGTACAGACACTAAAGTGTTATCAGTCTTCTCATACTTCTCATGACTCTCAGTAAGGACTGACAAAAGCATCTTCCTCAAAATGTTAAAGCTAGTGTTTTTAGTTATTTTATGTGTTTTATTTGTTTTACACTATGTTTTTAGTGTTTTTAGTTATTTTATGTGTTTTGTTTTTATTTATTACACTGTGTTTTTAAAGCGTGAGGGTGTTTTAAATGTTTGAGTGCAGTTTTTAATTGTTGTCTTACACCCGTGACAAAAGATTAATTTCTGTTTTTATTTGGAACAGACAATCAAGTTATTCTATTCTATTCTACTGCTTTGAAAACAGAGCCTCTTCACTTGTCTTTGATCAAAACTTGTATGAAAAGTATTCTAATGGGAAGCATTATGTGCTCATGCAGACTCCCCTTTATCTTGCACCCTGTCTTTTACACATCTTCTACCAATGTCATTACAATGGCAATTTTATTGTAATGACTAAAGGGAATAATGGTAAGTTTATTAGCTCTCTAACTTTCTTTTTTCACAATAAACCCCCAAGTCTAGACGACTGGGCCTGTAGCAGGGTTTATTAAGGAAGCTGAAAGAGACCTTGGCATATCCTGAAAGAGGTCAATAGTGGTGATGCAGCCACATTAATTTTACGAGGGATGTAAATACAGCAACGCAAATAAATGCCATATTTCTAAAACCATAACAGCTTGGTTCAATGAAAAAATGACTAATACTGATCAAATAAAAGTCCAATTATTCTGACTGAGGGCCTTTTGACACTTTACTTCACGGCACCTCCAACACCTCACCTCTCAAACCCAATTATATTCCTCAAATTTCCTTTAGAGAAAATGCAAGGTGTGCTGCCAGTTGAAGCCAAAAATTACACACACCTCCTGTCTAATACCTAAGACTACTGTTTCCGGCACTTTTTTGGTCTTTGAAATCCATCCAAATGCTGCACAGACTGGGACAATTTATTTTAAAACACTCAGTTCCTAATAAACCTCTCTACACTTTCTTGCCAAGTTACTTTAAGTAGGTGAGCAATTTGTGGGCTTTTTTTTTTTTTTTTGCATTTTTCTCCAGAAAGAAAGAACTGATTAATATGATTTGTATTTCATTATACATTCTATATATGATTATGGTAAAACAGCATGTTTTTTTTTCATATTTCATCAATAACACTGTAAATTGACAAACAGCAAATTTACATCTGTCAGTGCTTCATATGGCAAAGGTCTTATCCTCAGCAGTTAGTTGCTGAACATTTTGATTTGCTGATTTCTCTGATTACACTCCATCCTAATAAAATATGAATTGATTTCTTTCTCAAAAACAGTCAGGCAACAGACTTGGAGTCAGGCAATGCACCTATAATCTGAGAGCTCTTCTAGATTTCACTACTGCAACCACATATCGTGTACTTGAATCTGCTAACAATCAAATCTAGGACCAGACACATTAGCTGGACAAGATCAATCCACAGAACATAATTAGAAGGAATCCTCTCATCATTTTTCTGTAATAGGTAAGGGTTTCCCCAAAATATCGAATGACAGCTATCTGGTTTTGCCCTCATAACTTGGGCTTTGAATTTACATGATATTTCATACACCATACACCTCTAATGCCCAATGGTCTCTTGGAGCCCACCAGAACACTACAGAAACTCATGAGGACTCTTTAGAAATTATTGCAGAAAGCCTGCAGCGGATCCTAGAGGACAGGTATTTGTAGTTAAGGGTTTTGTTAAAATGATGCACAGTGGCTTGGTGGTTAGCGCTTTCGCCTTGCAGCTAGAAGATCCCCAGTTCCCGGGATCTTTCTGCATGAAGTTTCCATGTTCTCCCTGTGCATGTGTGGGTTTTCTCTGGGTTCTCCAGCTTCCTCCCACAGTCCAGAAACATGCTGAGGATAATTGGTAACTCTAAATTGTTCATAGTCAATGTGAGTGTGATTGTTTGTCTCTCTATGTAGCCCTGTGATAGACTGGTGACCTGTCCAGGGTGTCCTCAGCCTTCACCCCAAGTCAGCTGGGATCGACTCCAGCCCCTCTGTGACCCTAATTTTTAAGATTAAGTGGTGCATAAATAATGGATGGCAGGATGGATGTTTTATTTTGCCATGAATTTGTGTACAACAATCAAACAAAAGCATCAGACACGCACTTTCATTTAAACAATTACTTGTTTGAGGTGCTATGCAAACAGTGTGGCATCAGAGATGTCTGTCACTGTAGTACTTCGGTCTAGAATGAAATATCTCTGCCACTATTGGTTAATAAATGATACAATAATAAAATATTAAAATAAATAAATGTCATGGTATTTTAATAATTATACTGAGCTTGGTGATCCCCTGACTTTTCATCCACAGTTGTCTTTCAATATATCCTGAATAAACCCTGTAAAATGAATGACATTCCCATCAGCTTCACTTATAGTTTGCGTTTTACTCTAATCATCAAATAATAAAGTCACCATTATGTGTGCTTTATTTTAGCAATTGAACACTGCAGTTGTGAGCATGACAGCACGTCCACATTAGCTCTTTGTCCTGCATAAAGGCAGAACAGCTTCTTTTACAACGAGATTATGTGTCACACAAACTGCATTTATGAGATTTTCTGTACAAATATGGCAGCAACCTCCATCACTGAGATCCTTTAATTTCACAAAATTTGACTAAATTAAATTCAGTCACCCTCACAGTGTGACGCAGGTAATAATGTAAAATGCTATTTCCTGAAGAGCACAATGAGGAATCAACGAGACTCACAAGCATTACATCTTTCTGCTGTTTTCATATCTCTGGAGTTTTTCCATATAAAGCATAAGATACTAAGATGAGCTGGGAAATCCTGTGCACAGTTTAATTCCATGCACATTGATTACTGAGTTATTCTTCTGCTGTCTGGAAACACCAACTTAGACAGCTTCCTGACTCAGTTTTAGTATAAAATGCCCATAAACTGTGAGAGGAGAAGGAGTTTACCTGGGAAGAGCTGTTTGGTTGGAGCGCTGATCTGAACCTTTTTTCCCACTCGGTAAGCTATGTCAGGTTTGGATCCTCTCCGGACTGTGCAGAAGCCTGGTGTTTTCCGTACTCCTTCAGGAGAGCTCTGGAAGTCTAGCACCTTCAGTACATCCACTGGTTCTGCTGTGGGAGTAGAACAATGAAGGGATTATATTATCAAACAATACATGAGCAACAAAATGAAATAACATTTGCATAGTAATGAGCTGTTTGGATAATTCAGTTGTCACGCAAACAGCATTTTTGCCAAAGCAAAGAAATGGATTCTCTGCGGTGGTAGCTTTTGCAATCATTACGCAAAGGAATGTGGTGGAGTTATGTGACAGTTGGCATTGGTTTGTTTGTCTGTCTGTTCAAAACATTACTCAAAAATAGATTAACGGATTTGGATGAAATTTTCAGTGAAGGTCAGAAATGACACAAAGACCAAGTAACTAGATTTTGGCAGTGATGTGGCTTATAGTCTGGATCCATAGATTTGATAAAGATTTCTGTATCATTGTGAAATATAGCAGTACAGCACCACTGTAACTATGACAACAAGTAAACACTACGTCAGCTGCCTGCTGACGATCACATGATTAATATCCTGCTACAAATCAACCGTTGCAGACTTATCGGGACTTATCCTTTGGAAATGATACAAGGAACAATTGATTAAATTGTGGGGATGTTTCCAAGTCCCATCAATTCCCACCGCCAGCTAAATATTTAAATGATGCAATTCGGTATCCGTACATAACGTACACATGCATAACACACACCTGTGCTCAGCACAAGATCATTTTGCTTGTGGCTACATCTATATTAAATGGCCACATTCTATGTTGCTGTGATTTCTGATCATCAATAACTGACAAATAAATGCTGTATTTCTAAAAAAAAAAAAAAAAAAAAAAAAAAAAAGCTGCATTTTTGACAACGCCATATGGTTAAATGAACAACCTTGGCGGTGTACTGCACTCTCTGAGTGCTTTTCTAGTTATTAATTGTTATAAATAATAAAGTTATCTCAGTGCTGCCTATGTTATTTTTAATAGTGTATCTGGAAATACAGCTCAAAGTTAAGATTGTTTCAAATTTCTCTTTTGATGCTGCATTCACATGCTGTTAAAGAACATACAGTTAGTATAGTATGGCATTATTTCAAAGTCAACTCTTACAAGTCAAGTAATTCTCAGTCTGCTAGAAACACAGGCTTAGTGTATCATGTAAGCAGAGAATGAACTGATTGCTAATACCATGCTAGATGTATGTGCTACAAAAAGAAAGTTAATATTTCAATATAGATTAAACCAAATAAAGTAATGCATACATATATAATTAAAGACAAATTAAAATGATGCATGACATTTGTTTGACATTACTTTTTTTGTTGTATTAATAGTGTATATTTTGCATGTAATTGTATAGGACACTAGTGACTTGGTTCAGCAGTTAACAGAGAATGTAATCAGCCTGGCGTTTTGATAATAAATCAAACATTACAGCCATTACAGCCCGTGCCTGTTCAGGGACTGTTGGCCAAATTCATCAGTTCAACCAGTTGTTCCTTTATGAGCTGCCTTGGCAGAGAAGCAGTGAAAATGTTAGGAACCTTTCAGCAGACATAATTGCACCCTTCCACTCCTCCACCATTACCCCCACAGCCCAAAAGCCACAGCATCTATTGGGTGGTAAAACTCATTGCTACTGATCGCCGGGTCTGTTTCCCTGCTTCCTATTTCTTGTCTCTCCTGCTATTGTCCAACTCCTGCTGGATTTGAGTGCTTGAGTCTGTCTCCTAGTGTAACTGTTCTGCTTCTTAAAGCTCTTTCTCCAGTTCCTCGAGGCACAACCTCAGTTATAGTGTGATTATGGGAGGATTTAGGAAGCTTAATAGGGTATGTTTTAAGGCCGGTATATACACAGGAGTGTTGACGTACAGTACAACGTCATCTAAGATTTAATGCATGTCTGCCTGAGGCTGCACTAGTTTAAAAATACAGTAGGGAGAGGTCATTAATGTAAGACCGTTAAGAGTGTTGTTGTAGACAGAAATATTAAATGTACATATGGTAGTTAAATGTAGTGAAATGAGAACGAATGAGTTGTATTGCTTATGAAATCAAGTTTTCCTTTCTGAGAGGGAAAGCATGTTACATCCTCTTTTAAAAGATACATAGTTCAATAAATTGATCACTTAATATCCATGTTGGTAAGCACTGGAATTGGTACGTTCTGTCTTTAATGACATACACCACATCTAAAACATCTCTGGATTCTTGTAATGCAATGTACACTACTGTTCAAAAGTTTGGGGTCACCCAGACAATTTCATGTTTTCAATGAAAACTCACACTTTTATTCATGTGCTAACATAATTGCACAAGGGTTTTCTAATCATCAATTAGCCTTTCAACACCATTAGCTAACACAATTTACCATTTGAACACAGGACTAATGGTTGCTGGAAATGTTCCTCTGTACCCCTATGGAGATATTCCATTAAAAATCATCAGTTTCCAGTTAGAATAATCATTTACCACATTAACAGTATCTAGACTGTATTTCTGATTCATTTAATGCTATCTTCATTGAAAAAATGCCTTTCTTTCAAAAATAAGTACATTTCTAAATGACCACAAACTTTAGTATAGTGTATATACTGAAGTAAAAACAAAGACGTCGCCTCTGCACATCAATTCTGCAGAAAATAAAAGGACAAGCAAATAAATGTCCATTCCAACCCAAACTTAGTTCACCCAAAACATTAAAAGCTACTTGTTTCACTGTTGAAGAAAAAAACAGCATAACTGTGTCCAGACATCACATATTTGTCACTAATTTGTCTTTTTACTGAGTCAAAAGGCATGCAGTTTTTTCTTCAAAGGCCCTGCAATGCTAAACAATGTCTGAATGATCAGCTTCTAATACCAAAAATATCACAGGCTTCACAAAAAAATCTGTCTTCCTATATGAAAATGTAGACTCGTGTTTAATACCAGCAACAAAACTTGGTGGGAAAATGATTTAAAGAGATCAGACTAAAGCCTTCATTGAAGTCTACATCGGAGAAAATCTCCTCATTGGCCTTAAAATACTGCATTACACTCTATGAAGCAGGAGTAAAGTTTGTGTGACAGTTGTATACAAAAAAAAAAAAATTAAGGAAATAGTGTTATAACCTTTTTCCACTCAGTGGAAATCATATGTTCTTTCTTTAAGGCGAAATATATAACTTTAATCGTGTTTATGACACTCTACTGCAGGGCCTCTTCTCAAAATATTTCAACTTTAATCTACAGAAAATGCATTATTTTAACAATATTTCCCTTTGAGGAAGCGCTGATTGTACAGTTCCTGTTCGTTTTCAGTGACCAGGAGGGGGTGATGGGTGGAGCTAGAAGTCCACATGCTGAAACCATTATGGCACTGGCACCACTCCCTATACCCCCCTAACCAAAACATACATAAGTGAGAAGGCCTCATCCCTGTAGCTGCTTCTCCTGTGACCAAGAAAAATAACAGCTGAATCAAACACTCTTGATTTGAGCACATGCTCAGGGGTCCTGTCTCAAGTCTTAGATCATGTGAAGATGTCCAGAGCTGCTCTTTAAGTGATGAGAAGGAGTGGAGTCAGTTATACTGACCTGATGCCTCAGTTTATGAATTTGACTTGTTGAGAGTATAAGCACCAAATAAGTTGCACAACTGGAAAATCAAGCAAAGACACATTAATTTTCTTTTGATTTCTATTGAAGTTGGCCTCATAGTAATGATTATCATCTGGACAAGAGAGGGAGTGAAAAGTCCTTATGACTGACACTCCACCAACAGCAATTCAACAGACAGACTGCCAGTCTGACCTCTGACTTGAACACAGACAGAATATAATAGAAATGTGAGGGACCAAATGCCAAGTTTTAAACTTCACACAAAATGCCTCATAAAAAGCAAAATAGTCTGTGGCTCTTCTGAACATTGTCTCGAGCGCAGAGCTACTGGTTGTTGAAAAAAAGAAGCTTGGACTAAAGGTCTCTTTGTGAGTTTCAGAATGCCTTTCTGCATTACTGCATACCTCTAGGCCTCATATATTCCAGATGTGCTGAATTGGGCAGGAACACCCCCCCACCCCCACCCTCGACACACACACACACACACACGCACACACACACTCTCAGACCCACCCACCAGCACCCCACCCCCCCCACCCCGACTTTTCAGCCCATCTACTTCCACAACCATTCCTTCACAGAAGCCCTGAAAAACAGGCAATAGCCAAAAACCATTAAAGACCCCAAATGAGTAGGAATAGCTTTTGAAAACCTTTTCAGCCTTGTAGGAGGTCAAGCCAACACGCTATGCCCTCAAAACATCCTGACAAAAAGCCTCCCATCCTTCTACCGTAAAAAGAAATACACCATATTCTAATGATAAGGATGTAAAACCACAAGAGAGAGGAGACAGTTTTCTCGTGCCAAAGGTACCAAAGCAGTTTCAGACTCTCCACAGTCTTGTCTGAGGGGTAATTTGTCAGTCTCTCTGATTTTTAATGACACATCTTCCTGACTGCTGTCGGGGGACTTGTGATAAAGTATGTGCCATGCTAACAAGCTCCTAAGGAGAGTGATTTCTCCTGAGGCAGCGAAGCATGTAGTGACATGAGAAAACTCTATAAAATCATTAAAGCAATTTCACCAGTAGACCCTAACACATTTACAGTTCTATAGGCAAAATTTCCTGCACTCTTCATCTCATAACTCAACAGAGTCATATGGTTTGATGTTTCGGTTTAAATTTGTGATTAGCTTTTAAATCTATGACATTCTGACATTAATGTCTCTGTAGCTCCGTGGTCATGCAGCAGCATCTTGGGATGTCTTGTCGGTCTTTCTTGTGTCACTGCCATCTACTGAGAGTTGGCAACATAGTCGGCAATTAAAGTACATTGGAGAGCCTGTAAATGTTTGCTAGCACATCATGCAATTATGGTTAGTTTAAATATCTGTCAGAGTGAAGAAAGATTGGCAATGGGCTAACCATGCCACTGTGGTATTTGCTTTCATGTTCTTTTAATTTTGCATCTCTGCAATTTGCCGTCTGTTGAAGAAGTATCAAAAAATGCACAGTACTTAAAGACAAGGGATGATGTTGGTCTTAATCGGATGTCAAAACTGCAAATATTAAAAGCAAACTGTTCAAAATAGACACACAACTTTAACACACAATTTTATCCTGGCAAAAACAAAGTATGGATGTCCCTATGATTTTCCAGACAAAGGAAATAATAAAAGTATTCATCGTGACCCACATATGCTGTTAAAGCAAAGAAAATGCTCCGATTTTTTTC
Organism: Amphiprion ocellaris; assembly: GCF_022539595.1. Lineage (NCBI taxonomy): Eukaryota > Metazoa > Chordata > Actinopteri > Pomacentridae > Amphiprion > Amphiprion ocellaris. The sequence goes on from NC_072775.1 coordinate 24,926,281, forward strand.
TATTTTTCCATCAACGCCCCTTCTTGGATGCAGTGGGAGCCTGGATAATGTGGAAAGATGGTGATCCTTCAGGTCTGAATAAGAATTTCACTCCCGGAATGCCACAGTCTTGAGCCCAGGTTTTATAGAAACTTCCATTATCCATCACCAAACCTATACGTTTAGATCAGCCTAGAATCTACAGAAGGGGAATTCTGTTGGCATCTGCCAAGTCATGATATCAATAGGGTAACCTATGGTTTATCAATTAAAATAACAAACTAATATGTTGACAATTTTATAGCTTTGGTGAATTTGATTTATCTATTGGGCTCTTAGTACCCTAACTTTTTTTTATTTAAAAAAAAAATGATTTTTTTTTATGTGTATCCTGCCGGTTATAATATCAAATACTGTGCGTAAATGTGCGTAAAATGATCTTTTCACACTGTTCATCTTAGCTTCATAAACGATGCAGCAGAGTGTACATTATACCAACATCGGCATCACTAATGAGCGTCATTGTTGCTCACTGATCATTTTACGTACACTTTTTACACAGAGTATTTGGGTCAATAAGATATCTACGCTGCCAGCCCCCTCCTCTCCTCTCCTCTCCTCTCCCCTCCCCTCCCCTCCCCTCCCCTCCCCTCCTCTCCTCTCCTCGCTGACCACACCTGGATGATAGATATTACCCACTTAGACACTTAGAGGAAAGACAAAAGAGGCATCTCCGTCTGTTTGTGCCAAGCTTAAATCACTTCTGATCCAAAAGGAATTTGGACAGATTACTCGCAGTGGAATAAAGTTCAAGTCTAATGCAAGTGTCTGTATAACTGCTATAAAGTCAATCACAAAGCTTAGAGAAACAACCCTGGTGACACAGCAGACCCATGTATTAAAGGGTTCTTAAATGTTGGCTGAGGTTGCAGTCGCATGATATCGTCTCATTTTGGTGCCAATCAATGGCACACTTGAAAGCTACAATTTGGAGCCATTCTCATAAAATGAAAACAGAAATGGAAAATTCTTTTGGATAGCGTGGAATGGAAAAAAAAAACACATAGAAAATGAAAGTGTGCTCAAACTGAGTTAAGGTGAGTGTAACTGATGTCGACAGGCATTAATTGGAGTAAAAGTTAAGAGCCAGTCGCTACGGCTGCTGCCATCTATGGGCTGTCTGCCAGCCTGCAGGACGCTCTCAGAGTCCGGGATGCCCTGGAGTTGGCAGAAAGACTGGTGTGAAGCAACATGCAGCTTCTTACCTGCTCGGACACTGGCAGCTTGTAGGATTAAAATTAATGTGGCCACGGCGATTAACGTTGAATCCCAGAGCCACCTTTTCGTTTTCCACCTGGTTGTCCATCTTTTCGTCTCCATGGTGAGCGCCCGCAGCTGTACAGAAAACGGGCGACTTTCTTGAAAATGAGGTCCCTTCCACAATCCACAGAAAATGTGCTTATACTACAGCGCCATGTGTGACAGTATAAGGATGCCTCTCTCAGCCAGACTGGGCCCTTCAGATCCGCTCCCCCTTAAACCCAGCTCTCTCACTGATGGTGAAGGGTTTTCATGAAAAACGCACCGTAAGGAGGCAGGACAACGCTGAACCTGAACCGACTGTAGGATACTGACACTGGAAAATCCTCCGTTCATCAAATCACCAGTCGGGAAAGTTGTCTCGGAGCCCGCCCCCAGTGCCATAGAAGAGGTCTGCACACAGTGAAGCAGAGCATCACCACATCCAGGACAAAAAAGAGATGGGATTTATGGCTCTTTGAAGGGAGCCGGATCTTGAGGAGCCGTTGCTTTCAAAGAGCCGTTCAAAAGACTGGCTCGTTGTTATATTCATTTATTTTCTTTAGAGGTCAACCAGGGGTAACTGTTTTTATCAAGGAAACAATCTCTGGTGGCAGTTATAATATACGATATGGATCAGAATAAGTCAAACTTACACATCCCACAACTATATACTCTATTGAGTTATATCTCTATTAATATATATATATATATATATATAAATATATATAAATATATATATATATATATATATATATATATATATATATATATATATATATATATATATATATATAAATAAAAAATTTTCTTATTTGTTTTTCCCCCCTAATTGTTAAAATGTTCTTGTGTGGTTTACATTGTTTTTGCACCAAGGAACTCGACAGAGTTATGGGGCAATCGACGTACGTTTGTCTGTCTGTGCCTAACATTACTCAAAAAGGGTAAAATGAATTTGGAGGAAATTTTTAGGGAAGGTCAGAAATGACAAAAGGATCACTTCATTAGATTTTGGTAGTGATGCGGCTTATAGTCTGGATCCACGGATTTGTTAAGGATTTATGTGTCAATGCGAGATAGTGGCACAACATCACTGTAGCTATGACAATAAGTGAACACTACATCAGTTGCCTGCTGATGATCACATGATTGTACATCCACAGCTGCAGGTTTATCGGGACTTAACCGTCAGAAATTATACAACCACTGAGCAGTCTTGTATATATATATATATATATATATATATATATATATATATATATATATATATATATATATATATATATATATATATATATATATATAAATAAAAAACTACCATTCAAAAGTTTGGGGTCATCCAGGCACTTTCATGTTTTCCATGAAAACTCACACTTTTATTCATGTTCTAACATAATTGCACAAGGGTTTTCTAATCATCAGTTTACCTTTCAACACCATTAGCTAACACAATGTAGCATTAGAACACAGGAGTGATGGTTGCTGGAAATGTTCCTCTGTATCCCTGTGTAGATATTCCATTAAAAATCAGGTGTTTCCAGTTAGAACAGTCATTTACCACATTAACAATGTCTAGACTGTATTTTTGATTCATTTAATGTTATCTTCATTGAACAGGAGGACATTTCTAAGTGATTCCAAATTGGCAGTGTAAGTTGTTTGTTGACCCGGACTTGAAAGAGATGTTTTTCAGACAAATATTGCACTGCGCTGCACCTTGTATGTCGTCCCCAGCAAAGTGCATCTAAATGCTGCTAGATTTCCTTTGACTCTGGCTCATTTTATGGGTTTTTTTTGTTGCTGCTATTATCTCCTCCTCCCTGATAAAGCGGTAAATGTGGCTTCTCTCCAGTCTCCAGTCAGTTGGACTCAGGCAGCACTCACACTCCTCTTCCTCTAAGTTAGCTGCATATACATCTGCGTTTACATGAATGGAGCATGCTGTGGACGACTCAGACTCAGAGATGTCGTTAGTCGTTCACGTGAAGGCAGCGTGAGCTCAGACTCATGGGGCACATAGGTGACACGTGAGGAAAGCGTGGGCCATTTGCACATATGAACGGCTCGCAACTGTGAACCGGTTCTCATTGTTCACTTAAAAGAACTGTTCAAACCACTGACTCGTTGGCAAACATCACATCTCTACAAAACAATTACCAGACCCAGTGCAGTATCCTACAGACACCGGAACCCTAGCAGCACCTTTAACCATGGCTTTAGCAAATTAAGGACAACAACACAGAACAAAATAACACTGCAAATACAGGGAATTGCCTGGTTTCCTAAATTTTAGCCAATGAGAAACCAACTTGTAAGAATAGGAAAGAAAAAAGAGATACATGAGGAGGGGCACTGAAATAAATTCAACACACCAAATGCAAATTAAGCGGCGGGGTGGAGCTGTTATTTTAGACATTTCCTGAGAGCATAAGAATGTGAAATGAGAGTCTGAATAACCCCGGTATGGGCCAGTTGCTAATATAAAAGCCTCAGTGGCCAAAATGAAATGTTTTCCAGACTGTAGGAGCTTCCTCCAGGAGAAAAGATTTAATTTTTTTCTGACAGCAGGGCTTCTGAGGGCTGATACAAATTAATGGTAAAAAGCTGACTGGAACAATGAATGGAACCACAGGTGGTAGCTATAGAGTTCCTCCCTTGATTTGTTTTTTCTTGTATACAATGAAAGAATGATTTAACAGTGCAACAGCCATTGTTACACAAAGCCAAACCACATTTCAGAAAATTTGTTAGTATTAATGTGTTTAAACAAGGCAGAAATTAGAACCATAGGCTGAGCGGATATTCAGTGTGTTGAGGTAGTGAAGAGTTTTGCACAGCATGGTGCAGGTGTGAGTGATTAAACAGTGATGGTTTGGATCAAGTACAGGGATGAAGAGTCCAAAAAATACCATTCAGTGGCAGCATGCCTAGACATCCTTTCAAAATAAAGTCAAGTGATTTTTAGCCAAAATGACTAATGTGAACCTAAGAACTGATAATGATAACAAGACTGTCTATAGCCATATTAGTGAATTTGTAAAGCTGTAAGTAGGTACCCAGGTGCTAATGTCAGCATGGTAATGGCACAGGGACAATGCTAACATTCTGATATTGAGCAGATAAAATATTTTCCATGTCTCTCATGTTAGCTGAGTGTGTTATTCAATTCAGTTCAATTTTATTTGTAGAGTGCTAATTACAATTCAAATTGTCTCAGGACGCTTTACAGAACTCATATGCCTGAACCCCCAGAGCAAGCCCTAAGGCAGTAGTGGCAAGAAAAAACCTCCATTGTAACAGGAAGAAACCTTGAGCCCATATTATCAGGCTGATATTTACTAATGTGCTTAAGTACAGCACATTTGTTTCTGATGTGAACATTTTGCTTGTCCTGAGACCAAATCTAAAAAAAAAAAAAAAATAGGAGAAAAAATGTTTGAAAATATTTTTTAAAATACCAAATAAATCTGGAGTTCCACCAAAACTGCCATTTTCCTCTTGTCACACCCCTCTGATGACCAAATTGAATCTCAAGTAAAACAGTTAAAATGAAATTTAAATCTCCTTTTTTTGATATTAGCTTTTTCACTGGTGACTCTTGTAATGTGGGAAACGTTTCTACAATCAAAATAATATTTTAAATAATAATTATTATGCATGGAACATGTGTCCCTCAACATTCACCCAACGCTGTTTGCATAACCCTTTCAGCTGGTAGAAGAAGAAGGAAACAGTGAATCACATGATACACTGGAATTATCATCAAACAGTTTTCCAAAAGAATGAGTAGAGCAAAGCTATGTCCTCTCTTCTATTTTTCATATTTTCATAACATTGTCAACCATGATTGAATGTTTCATTCTACCTCATACAACCCTGTTATACATATTATAGGATAAGACAAATTCTTTTGACTTTTTTCTTTACTTTTTTCCACCAGTACGTTTGTCCTCTTGGTCAGCAGTAACAGCTAGCTAAATATCTAGCTTCTATTTCTGAGAAAACGCTAACATTAGCATGGATTAGCAGTCCTGCTACTGTTATTAGAGTAGGGTTAGCAAACAACAAATAAACATGGAATAAAAATGGTACCATTGATGTGTAAGCTGAGCCAATCAAGCTTTTGATAGTTCATTACCTATTATTGATGAGTATGGAGCAGGAAATTGTAAAAGAGAAGGTTTTGTTAAATGTGAAGAATTTGTCATTCTGGAATGACCCATCTATCAGACAAATAAAAATGAAATAACTTGATCGTATTGATGCCACCAGATGTAACGTCAGAGCATAGTGCTACAAGTCATCTTGAGGAGGGAATGCATGTCTGCACCCAGTTCCATAGAAATCCTTCATTCAGAGCCACAGTTGTCAGCTTTATGGTTGCAGAACCAGAAGGTGTCCAGTGATCACAGCCTGACCATCCCATACAACCAATAGTGAAGGCTGTCAGAGGGCTGGGGACATGCACATAGAACTGGAGTTGCATACACTAACTATTTTTTTTCTGGCATCATTTTTTGGTAGAAAAATTAAAACTACAGCTGCTGTCTTGCCTTTATAGTCAAATAATGAGCGAGTGATGAAAAGCAAAAATTCTGGCCTATAGATTTGCTGAAAAAAATGATGGCTCTTGTGTCAGATTCTTTTTCAATCACGCTTCAGATACAATCTGAAAGGGTTACTTATTAAATGTTAAGTGTGGCTGAAGTAGCCATGTGGCTAATTTCATGATGGTAGACTGTCTCAATCGTTTGCAGTATCCATGTATGACAAAACTTGATGAACTTGTGCTTGCTCAGCAGTAGAAAACTTTCTTGAAAGCATGCTGGCTATTGGTTTCTGGCAGATGGTTGGTTTTTTTTTTGTTTTAGTTTTTTTGTTATTTGCTTCAAGCTGTTTGGCAGAGAATGTCAGAACCTCTTGTTCATGTCACTTCCTGGGGCTGTAGCCCAAAATGTTTGGTTTGATCTGAGTAGCCCCGCATTGGCAGAGAGGGCATGTGAACAACTGAAATGAAGTCTTCAGTTGTCCTTTTCAGCCTGGCTCAGTCAGCTGACAAAATGTAGTGACAGACATCCAGCATCTGCTTATAGGTGCTTGTTTCAGGAACAGTCTACAATTTTCAAAAAGGCTTGGCTTTAGAGCTGCCCTCTTTGCAGCTGGAAGCATATGATTACAACTGATGCATTTACTACCAATGTGTACCAAGATGACATTGTATAATTATTCTATAATAGGTTTCTACTCTATGCACGGTTCAGCCCAGACCAGCTATAAAAACAGAAAGGGCTTGAAAATGTTGCCCAGTAACTTTGTTTTTCTACTAGAAGCAGTTTTTAATCAGAGCACTTTCAAGTTTCAGACTAAAATAGTTTTTCTGCCAGAAACAGTAGACAAGTATAGATGTCAGCAGAATTACAGTCACTTGAGTTGCAGCATTTCAGTTCAAGAATGAAAGCTCTTTGAAGCCATACTGAGATATTGTTCTGTATATTTATGTGATTTGTAACCAATAATATATTAAGCGTGAGTGATTTTTATAAGAATGGGGAAATTGAAAGAAATCACAAACAGTTACAGCTATGAAAAAACTATCTCTGCAATGCTATCATAGCAACATCTTCACATTAATAGTAGCAGCTAGCAATGGAAGACATTCTGTAATGCGGGCAGTCATGAAATCAAGTCTAATCAAGTCTCCTTTTGCTCCAAACACATCTACAAGTGCTTCACAAAAGGCAGGGGAGACACAGGAGACAGGAGCCGCAAAAACAAATGTATTTGGACATGAGTAGTTTCCTTGGCTGAGATACAATATAGAGAAGAATGAGATGCACTGTATAAATTGTGCAGACTGGGATGGTGCCAGTGCTGGTAGCACAAAGTTTGCAACTGATTCCACAAACTAACTAAACACAACACTTAAATACTGCCCATTGAAAGCTTGCAGCACAAGCTATGCACAGCTAAGCTCCTCTTCCCGTGCTTTCACCGTTGATGGCAACATTAGCCTGGCAAGTGAGAAAGTCAAGCTGTGTGTTATAGAGGTGTTCATTTCAACACTGCAAATCACTATTACTGTGAAAGAATCTCTGCTTTACCAATGTAATACACCACAAATTAATTAAAATCAGATCTGACGTTTTTCTGCCAAAAACCCTTATGTTGGTCAACATGCACTGCAGTACCATATAATGTGTCATCATAATTTTATATACCTTTCTTAGTCTAAAAGCTTTTTTGCACAACAAACAGGTGAGGCTCATGAAAACAGTTTCACATTTGACAATTGTGTCTGGTTAGACTCAATATACGCTATCTAACTCTAATTTTATTTTGTGGAAAAGATCTGTCTGTTTTCTGAACATCATTTGAAGATTGTACCACAAAGTACATCGTTTTTGTTCCGAACAATCCTCATCCAGAGAACAAGTTTTACACAGTTTTCTTTCTACTAAAGAAATAGTCCCTAAAACTCATCCTCCTCCTCACACATCCTTATTTAACCTCTGTTTGTGCTAATGCTAAATATACTGATATTTCATGGTAGCACCGCTGAATATTGGTGGTACTATCTGAAAAACTTGTTGGCACTGCTGCCACTGCTGTAAAAAAAAAAAAAAAAAAAAAATCAGTGTGAGGCTCTGTGAAATTCTATACAGTGTAATGGAAACTTCTTCAGTCTAAATGTACAGCAGAATTTCCTCTAGTCACTTAGTATGCTTCCACTTGAGGACTGTGGAAAAATCTCTTTTCATTTGCTTCTGCCACATAGCAGTCAGCATGTAGAAGTTCAGTGTGTGCTCAAAGTTTCCTCAGCTGGATGAGAAGGAGACCTTGAACCCAGGTTTTCTACTTGAATGAGGATTCCCTTCATCTTTATGGCTACAAAACCTGCAGCACGAACAAATTTAGAACCAGACATGTTCCACCACACTCACATTACATCTCAAGTCTATGTAGCCTCAAGAGCTGCTCGTTACTATGAAATATCATACTAGAAAGCACCACATGACTGGAAGGGGGTGGAGAGGGATGCGTCCTAGACACTGTAGACCACATAACCGCTGAGTGGAATGTATGTTTGTCTGGGCATGTTTGTTAAAGGTACATGTGGTGCCCAGACAGTTTCACCTAGTGGGACTTTGTTAAGAATTGAGGAGGTGTATTTGCACTTTCCAACTTTGTAAAGTTACCTGTTTTCATACTGTAAAGTCATTACTCACTAGTGTAAAAGAGAGACAAGCAAGAGCAACCAACAAGTGAGATAGCAGTTTTGGAATAAACCTGTGATAGAATGGATAAAGTCATCCAAAAAAATCAGAACAATCTGTCTTCAGCATTAGGCAAAATTAAATACTAGTCCATTCAACGCAGTATGTTCATTTTGTTGGTAAAAATTTGTGTTTAGAAAGATATATCTACATTCTAATGCCAGTTTGCGAAAATGCTGATATTTAACAGGTATAACTTTTCCCATATTTTCATGCATACTGGCAAATGAGCTACTGAGATTAATGGAGCTGACAATTTTGCAGGTAACTGATTATGAACCAAAGCACTAGAAAAATTAGGCACTGTAGACCGAGGGCGTTTACTTGGGCAAGTGTTAGAAAAAAAGTACCCTCTCTCCCCTTGAGTTTGCTCACTTAGTTTTGCTCAATTCCTGGGTGCCTTCGGGGTTGTGATTATTATTTATTTTTTTGGTCCTATAGACACTGTAAAACTAAATCAAAAACAGCCTAATGTTGCTTCAGACCACACAAAATTAATAAAAAAAATAATAATAATCCACCGATGTACCGATCAGCAACAACACCAAAGCCCACCAAACAGCTCTGACCTGTCTAGGCATGGGGACCACTGAGGGTGTCCTGTGGTGGAACGAGGGCATTGGCAGCAGATCCTTTGGGCCCTGTAGGTTGCAGGTTGAAGCCTCCATGGATCGGACTTGTTCTAGTGCATCCCACGGATGTTTAATACGATTGGAATCTGTTGAAAGTGGAGGTCAGGCCAACGCCTTGGGCTCTTTATTGTTTTCCTCGAGCTGTACCTGTGCAGTTTTTGAGGTTTAGTGGAGTGCATTGTCCTGCTGTGGGAGGCTGCTGCTACCTGGACGTGCTGTTGCCATGAGTAGGTGTGTATGGACTGCCAGAATGTTTAGGTGGATAGAAAATGTAAAAGTAACATCCATATGAATGAGAACTGACAGTGTATACATTTCAAGCATACTGTATTCAAGTTATTGTCCTTTTGATAATGCCTATACACTGAACAAACGCAAATGTGCAAACAGTCTTCCTATGTTAAAAAAAGTTCAAAATCTAATTTCTCAATCCTATTGCTCTGGTTAGAAAACAGTTTAATTAAGCCAGCCATGCAGCACAGGTTTTTAAGCTATTTAAGTGGTGACAGACTCTTTAACATTGAGTCAATCCACATCCTATTCAGGTGTGGCTTTAAGGGACAATTATGTTTTAGTCACCAGTCCACTGACACCACCTTAATATGTTCATTCAAATAACACTATGCCACAGATGATAAGAGAAAGATGAGAACAGGCTGTTGGATGCTGGATGCAGGAAGAGGGGGGCAACACTCCACAAGCAGCATCAACAACCTCATCAACTCTTTGCATCTGAGATGTGTGACTTATTACTGACTTGTGATTTCTGGTCTATGACCTCACTCTTCATTTATGATCTCATTTCCGGTATAGATGTACTTGGTTGTTTCATGACATCCATTCTGCTGTGGAGATGCTTTGTGCTGGAACACCACATACCTATTCCCTTACACTAAAAAGAATGCAATTAAATTTAACTAAACATTAAATGCAGGAGGGCTGCACAGTGGCTTGGTGGTTAGTACTTTCGCCTTGCAGCTAGAAGATCAACCCATCAGCCAGGGTATACTCTACCTGGAGCCTGGAATGGCCTAGTCCAGAATATACCTCTCCAGGCCAAAATATACCACATGTAAAACAAGATTACATCACATATTTAGGAAAAAACACAAAGACACATTAAACTGATATAAGGATTGGCTTATGGAGCACAGATCAAAGATAATACAAAGAGATATTATACTGAAATCTGTTATACAGAAACAGTTGAAAGTAACACCACCCAGTTCTTTGATAATGCTTTGCTTACAGCTTTAATTTTTCTTGGATTTCAATTCAGTTTTTCCTTTGATTTTAACTTTTTCAATTGTAATTAGCTCAAGGACATACTAGTTATGTTCTTTCATAATGATTTGCTTGCTGAGCATACCTCTTTGTTAAAAAAAAATAAAAATAAAAAAGTAACAAATAATTGTTTAACATGCTTAATCTTTATGTGTCAAGAGCTAAAACATGGCCTAGGCCAGAGCATACCCTGGGGTTTATACCAATGTAAATCTTGGCCAGGGGCTTAATCTGGCCTGTTACACCGGCTTTCCCGGGATCTTTCTGCATGGAGTTTCCATGTTCTCCCTGTGCATATGTGGGTCTTCACCAGGTTATCCAGCTTCCTCCCACAGTCCAAAAACATGCTGAGGTTAATTGGTACCTCTAAATTGTCTGTAGGTATGAAGGTGAGTGTGGCTGTTTGTCTCTATATGTACTCCTGTGATAGACTGTTACCTGTCCAGGGTGTCCCATGTCTTCCCCCTAAGTCAGCTGGGATAGACTCCAGCCCCCACGCAACCTAATGAGGATTAAGCGGTGTATAGATAATGGATGGATGGATTAAATGGATTTACATTTTTGAATATAATGACTAATGTTAATTTATTTTTATTTTTTTACTCCCATTGACTGAGCCTCTCCCTCTTTAAAAACCCCTGATCTACAGTAAATGACCAGAACAAAACAGTATGACAAAAAGGGCAAATTCTGGACAGCAGAGATAAATAGGTCCATTTACTCAAACAGAGATCAAATATCGCAGAGCTCAACTTGTGAGTGTGTTGCAGGAGTGGCAAAGATGAAGTGAGGCCATCCTACTTTCATGTTTCTTGTGGAGTCTTTGTGATGAATGCCACTCCTCTCAGCAGTGAACACAGTGTTATGGTGAGTTAAGTGGAGAGGTCTGTTATAATCTAAACATGCCTCGAGCATCTCGTATTTCATGAGCAAAAGTCTCCCTCAGCCCTGTCTCCAGCTGTCAGCAGGAAAAACTGATAGTGAAGAGGGACTGGCTGATGCTGGATGTGGAGGATGACAAACATCGCTATGGAACTGACAAAACCTACTGCTAAGTCACATTTTGTTATCATACTTGGGGGTGGGGGGTACTGAGGAAAAGTTCAGTTTACTTAAGAACTACTGATTTTGGGTCTGTAAAGCTCTAAACCATATCAACAAATATCAGAGATAAAATCCAAAGACAGGATGAAGTAACAATGAAGCAGATGAAAGAAGATGAGACAAAATAAAGTAAAAGAAACAAAAAGAGTGAAAACAAAGACAGCAGGGATCTTGGCAGTTACAGATACATGACTTGTGCACTGAAGACGCTCAAACTCATGAATCTTATTGGGTTGAGAGCACCCTGGGAGTTGCTGTTTGCATAAACCATGAGTGTTCCTCATTACTCTTGTTTGTTGTGGTCAAACATAAAATCTCAGCATCATCTTTGATGTTCTGCGTAAGGACGTTTATTTAGAGAATTCAGTTTCACTCTGACATTTGTACAATGGTGATTGTTTTGAATGAGGCTATTCTCACAGTCTTGTGTGTTCAGTTGACGATCAATCATTAAATAAGGATGGAGTCTGGGGATTAGGCACAGTTTGAGGAGGTGAACAGTGAATCTGAAAATCTGTTAAATCATTACAGCTCAGCAACACTCAACATTTCTCCAAGTTGCATTAGTCAGTATTATTTTTGTTATTTCATTTCATTATACAATTAAATGTAAGATGAATTCTCATTATCTGTATGATTCAGCTCTTTCAGCTTATTACTCCGCCAAGGAATGTGGTGGAGTTATGTGATAACTAATTGAGACTTATCCATCGGAAATGATACAAGGAACAACTGATTAAATTGTGGGGGTGTTTCCGAGTCCCATCAATTCCTGTCGCCCGCTACATATTTAGGTCACACAATACGGTATCCGTACATAATGTACACATGCATAACACACGCCTGTGCTCAGCGCAAGGTCATTTTGTTTGTGGGTACATCTATATTAAATGGACACATTCTATGGCACTGTGATTTCTGCCACAATTTTTTTTTCAAGTTTCAGGCATTGGACATGATACAACTGAGCAGCCTTGGCAGAGTACTGTGCTCTCTGAATATTTTTCTTGTTTATTTATTTTGTGGTTTTTATGACTTGCAAATTTATTGTATGAATCCCTGTCATGGTTCTCAACATCAGAGAGAGGCATTGTGCAGTATTTGCTGACAGTGAACATCACACAGACAGCAAGGTTGTTATTCCAACACCTAACAAGGTAAGCCACCATGTTTTTTCAATTAAACATGGGACCTAAATTTTTCAGTGTCTAGTTGAGTCAAATGTGTGTGATCACTTCTGCTACCCAGAGCCTAAAATGTAGCAAGTGAGCGTCTAGTTGAAAATGTAGCTTGATAAAAAAAGATCCAGATATTGTTCTCTGTAACTGGAGGAGACCAAACCAGAGCTAAAAGGTGAGTGAACAGTGCAGCTTGGTGGCCAGAAATGTCTCCAGCTGAACGACAAAGGTGACCTGTGTCTGGCTGAGAAGGCAGTTGGAAGTGATAAAGTGATGCCAATGCTGTGTCTGTCAGTTTGTTTTGGACTTCTTTTGAAATCTTGTTGCTAAAAATTGAATAATGCTGCTTTTAAATGCAGAACCAAATTTAAAAAACAATTGCAGTACATTAATACTATATATGACAGGTGATAAATTGAAGAGGAAACCTGTGCTGTGATGGGTATTTTGCTAACCTGGTTTGGGTCCTGTTGTCCCACTGCCAGGCAACACAAAGCATTCTAAATGACTACTTTAATCCTATGAAAGAAAATCATACTTTTTCAATGAAGATAGCAGTAAATGAATCAGAAATGCAGCCTAGACATTGTTAATGTGGTAAATGACTATTCTAGCTGGAAACAGCTGATTTTTAATGGAATATCTCCATAGAGGTACAGAGGAACATTTCCAGCAACCATCATTCCTGCTTTCTAATGGTACATTGTGTTAGCTAATGGTGTTGAAAGGCTAACTGATGATTAGAAAATCCTTCTGCAATTATGTTAGCACACGAACAAAAGTGTGAGTTTTCATGGATAACATGAAATTGTCTGGGTGACCCCAAACTTTTGAATGGTGGTGTATATACAGCATTGCATTTGCAAAGCAGATTATTTAAGACTTTTGAAACCAGAGTTTTTTTCTTTTCCAGTTTTGTTTGTTAGCAGTTGCTTTCTTGTTTCCTGGTATGTTGCTACATTTCTGATGCATTATTGTCTCTCACTGTCAATCAGTGAAATAGCATAATACTAATCTCAGGAATTTGGATCACATCACTCCCAAACTAAACAAAGGTCATCATTGCACTACAGTTGGTCAAAAGCTCCTATCTCTCCTATCTTTGCTGAAGATAAACTTGACCAAAATTGAAGTTGTACTAAATGGTTGCTCAAGGTAACATACTCAAAAAGGAGTGAGAGTTTATGCTGGAGTAAATGCTCTCAGTTAGCAAATGTCTGCTGGCTAACTTTTTATTGCAACAGGTATATTCCCTCTGACATCTTAATGAGGGAGTATGTATGTGGGGTTTCCAGTCGTAAAAGCATTCACTGTGGCGACTCCTTTTCCAACCCGTCATCACCCTTTTAAGATAACACGCAAATACATATAGGCACATTTACTGAACCCAGCCGTGTGATGAGCTGAGATTGGTATTTGGCTAGTTTTAGTTTGTTTTAACACTCTTAAAAGCTGTTTGGACAGATACACTTAAGAGCTCTTAACAAGGCCTCTGACATTACTTGAGTCAACGCTGGGAATGAAACCAGTAACAATCTGAGTTTCAGGTGTCATCTCAAATCATGCTGAAATCCTGCCTTAACTTTTTATGCTTTTGTCATGAATGGATAGACATGCTTTTGATAGTGTGAATAAATAAGAGGAAAATATGATGCAGATGGATTACAGTACTCAGCTTTGTCTATAAAAAATCTACACCCAAATCACAAATTAAACTTGTAAGTGTAAGATATCTTGCCCAGTGCACTCTTGATTTAACCCACTGTTACTATGTGTTGAAAAAATGTTAAATAAGAGGAAAATAGAGTAGAAAAATGTAGGGCTAAGTAGAAGTCAAGGCTTGGACCTGGCATCCAAATAAGTATGAATAATTTAAATAATGACTTGGCTTCCAAATTACACACTGTGGAACTCATGTTTTTCTGCTTAGTCACATCTTGAAGGAGTTTCCAACTCTAACTGTGTAAGGAAAATATTGGACACCAAGGATCAGATTGCTGAAATAATACTTGCATTTTTTTACGACCTTGGCTCACAACTGTTCCACTAATCCCTCTGTTGTTGTAATCAGTTGATTGGTGTTCATTTAGTGTGTCATACATAGAGATGGCTAACAAAGACTATCAAATGTGGCAGGAAAATGATAAAAAGGCATGCTACCAAGACTGAAAGATTCTGATTTGCTGCACTGAAAGAGATTTGTGGCCAAAAGACAATGTCACCAGACATCGAAGCAAGAAGTGGCTAAAATGCAAACCACATTGGCTTAAATCCTTGATTACACCAGTGTGTGCTTCCACACATGACCAAAGATATAACTGTGGCTAGAGATGTGGAAAAACACATGAAGTAGATTATAGGAGTGCACTCATATCACCCACAACTCTGTGAATATGAATGGGGCAGTTTGTTCCCTTCACAAAGCAGCCCTCCTACATCTTCCACAGATGGCAGCGAAACAATACATTTCTGTAGTAAAGCACCACCAAAACTGGTCAAATACTAATATTGGAATCCAGCCTGTATTAAAATGATTCATCTTTGTGGTCAGCAGTTTTCATATAATCCTGCCATCCTGATTGTTCACAGTATTTTAATAGACAGTGACACTGGAAGAGGTAAAAGCAGTAGCTACAGTAGTTTGCTGTTTTCCATGTTCACCTCCCACAGTGTATGGATTGGGTGGTTTCCAACATGGTGGTTTTGGGTTACAGTAACCACCAGCTGGATGTAGCGTTGTTTCCACAGAGCGCCTGTAATCTGCGGTGCCTATGGGTCCCTTCACAAGCTTCTGCAACATCCAATCAAAGGCCTGCCCTCTTAGACAGGACTGGGGTAGAAGAGCAGAGAGCAGAGAGCATACAAATGATTAGTTTTCCATCATTGCATAGACAGTGTTTTTTTCTTCCTCTCAGCATGTCTCTATATCACTGGTAGAGACAGTATTTTATTATATACATTTACAATACAAACAGGCAGTAACTGATTTTATTGGCCTCTTGTGGTCAAAAGTAAATATGAATATACAGTACCAGTTAAAAGTTTGGAATCACCTTCTCATTCAATGGTTTTTATTTATGTGAGTAATTTTCTACATTTTACATTAATACTGAAGACATCAAAACTATGAAAGAACACATATGGAATTATGCAGTAAACAAAAAAAGTGTGTGTTTGATATTTAGATTCTTCAAAGTAGCCCCATTTTGCTTTGACTACTGCTTTTTACACTCTTGGCATTCTCCCCATGAACTTCATGAGGTAGTTACCTGGAATGGTTTTGAATTAACAGGTGCGCCTTGTCAAGAGCCAATTTGTGGAATTACTTGCCTTCTTAATATGCTTGAGACCATCAGTTGTGTTGTGCAGAGGTAAGGTTAGTACACAATGGATATTCCTATTTGACGACTGTTATAATCCATAATATGGCAAAATCCAATCAACTAAGTAAAGAGAAACAACAGTCCATCATTACTTTAAGAAGTGAAGGTCTGTCGATCCAGACAATTTCAATAACTTTGAATGTATCCTCAAGTGCAGTTGCAAAAACTGTCAAACGCTAGTTGACCGTTGGTCTTCCATTCCTGGAAGACCAAGAGTCACCTCTGCTGCTGAGGATAAGTTCATTAGAGTTATGAGCCTCAGAAACCGCTGTCATCAAAGCAAAAGGGAGGTACTTTAAAGAATCTAAAAGATAAAACATATTCTGGTTTGTATAACATAACTCCATATTTGTTCTTTCATAGTTCTGATGCCTTCAGTATTAATCTACAATGCAGAAAATAATTAAAATAACCATTGAATGAGAGGGTGTGTCGAAACTTTTGACTGGTACTGTGTATTGTATTGTATTAAGAAGTATAATGTGGCCATGTAGTCAGTTGTTATGGGCTGGAAATTGAGCTCTGTTGGAAAGCAGCCTTAACTAGAAGCCGAACCCACCGTTACCAGTCCCTGTTTACAGCGTACCAGTGTATGTACAGAAAGCTATCACTGGATTATTCTACTTAGTGAAGAAAAATGTTAAAATGGGATGATTCTCATACGATTTCTTATAAGGAGCCTGACTTCCATTATTTCTCAGTGGATAATCAGAGACATTGGTATCCTTGAAAAGTGTGTGCAAGTCACACTGAGTCTCATAATATGAATATAATTTAGTAACACAATCATTTTAGTGTGGAGATTAGACTGATTTATGACTTCAAACAAAAGGATGATAATTTTGACACATATTACAGCAACCATTCATGGTTGCTGTAATATGTGTCAAAATTATCAAGGATGTAACGTAGCTCCACTAGCTGCTGTGAGCTGCCACATCCCTCAGCTGCTACAGCTGCTGGCTGTCTCGATGTCCGGGTCGAATATCTGATTCTGTTCTAACACCATCAGTCCCTGTCTGTCACCTCACCTGTAGCCTCCAACGGGCCTCACTGTAGGTGTGTGGTCAGAGCACGTCATGGCTCTACCACCATATAGCTGACATGTGCGCTTCAATGGACATTCAGGAAGATTTGTAACAATACTGATGGAACTCTAATGTTACATCTGCAGGTAATACATTATTGGTACATGAAAACTCGTATACAGTATAGCAAGATGTTTATGTAACCCTCAATTGATTACAACATAGGATAGTTACACGTCAGAAACTTGTGTCAAAAGTGACCTTGTTCTGCTCAGGACACCTGCATAGCAAAGACATCACAATGAGACCATCCAGCCCTTTGCTCTGCATTCTGTTTCTTTTTGAGTGTAGGTTTTGGGTCAATAATTAGTTGTTCAGCAGTTTGTATGGCCCAGTGCCTAGAGTTCACAGCTTAAGCATACACACTTTCACTAATATAAACATGAAAAGATTCCTTATTTACAGTTTCATTTACAGAAGTACTTGGTTGTATGTGGTTTAATGTTTCTTTATAGGAAAACCAAGCATAGCGAAAATGGCTTTGCAAATAATTTCCAGAAAAATAGCAATTACTCTAAGTGTGTGCACAGCCCTCTAATGAGCGCCACTGCTGGTTGTACTGGCTCCACCGATGGCTCCATAACACTAACTGCAGAACTGGGAAATAATTCTCCATGGATTGATTACTACCAGCGACCCTTTTCACATACCCTATAATATAAAAATATTGATTGGCCTAGAGCCACTTTGCATAAAGTTTTTGACATCTTTATTTTACACTATATATTTTGCTCCCAGCAGAGGTTGGCAACACCCAAGTCTTTTTTCTGTATCCAACATCTGGCTGTCAAAGAGCGCCAAAACTTGGCTTTCAGGAAAGGAAGCTGCTGGGTGGACCTGCAATAACATAAAAGACCAATATGAACATTTTTCAGTGATGTTGATCCATTGCCTTTCCTATTGGTAGCACTTACACTGTGAAAAAGACTCAAACACAGAAGTGACAGAACAGCTGGGTTTACATTTGCAGCGTAACAACTAAGTTTTGGTCTCTGATGCATAATGCATTAACAGGTCACTGACAAGTGATGCTGAAGCAGAAACCTCTGCAGACCAGTGGTCAGAACTGCTAAAATATGAGAGGACTTCAAAAAGTCCTCTTCCTCATCAGAAAATGTCACAAATTGCTTTAAACATTTGAGTTTTTGCGGATTGTGATATAAGGCTTTATGGTATACAGTTATGGCTCCAGAGGGAAGTTGCAACCTTTGCTTCAGAGTAAGGCTAGAAACTTTTAAAGCACCCTCACAGTCCAGCACTACAGAATGCCTGACTATGTGTGTGTATGTGTAGTGAGTGGAAAAGGTTGGAGTGTATGGTGTGCATTTTTGAGCATATTCATGCACGAGCACCCACGTCAAACCCATAGGAAGAGCAGGGTCTGGAATCATTTAAAGAGTGAGAGCACATTCCCACATGTGGAATCATTCCTCCCAATAGGAGTGTCATTGCTTCCAAGACAGCTTTGCTTTCACTATGATTCAGGTAGCATTTTTTCCTATAGATTTCACTTTTTCCTATGCAGGTCTCCAAAAAATGCCAGAATATAATCAAGGAGGACTTTATAACAGTTAGATAAGGCTAAGAAAAAGATGGACTAGGTTGTTGATAGAAATTCTGATGACACCTTCTTCTGTTAAGAGCATGTAAAACAGACAACAAAAGAACATGAAAAATAGCTCTAATTAATCAGTGAAACAGTTAATATCGATCTTTTAACTGCTATTTGTTGATATTTTACAATTGTTTATTTTCAACAACACTGTGTTCCTTTGTCTCAGTAATTTCTGAATTCCTTATTCTGTCAGAATAGTTCCTGTTGGAGATGTAAAGGGTCTCTGTTTTTTAATTAATCAAACATTTGGCCACTTATTTTTTGCAAGCCTTGTCTAACTGTGTATTTAGTGATGTGTGTGTGTGAGTTTGACAGGGAAATAAGCTATAGGTGGCATTATGTTCACAGATAATGCAGGTTAGACGGATCACTGTCATGACTGATAGTTAAGTCTTTTAATGAACAATAAGGAAAATATAGTATACTGACAGAATTTTCTGTTATAGTAGATATTTTAATTAGTGTCCTTACAGGATATCAGGATAATATTTCATATTAATGTCATGTAAAATGTCAGGCAAAGCTCAGTAATGTGACCTAGAAAAAAAAATTAATCGTTCCTGTACTGTATGTCCCTCTCTCACACAGACACACACGCACGCACGCACGCACGCACACACACACACACACACACACACACACACACACACACACACACACACACAAACATACACTACCATTCAAAAGTTTGGATGACTATATTCACACCTTACATTTGGTCTGTTCATTAACATCATATTAACTTATTTATGTTTTTTTTAAATATATGAATCTAATTTAAAAACATCAGATAATTTCTCTTGATTCTTAAAAGTACTTTGAAGTCTTGATGCCCCTCTTGTGTCTGAGAGTTGTAGTAAACTCCCAGTGACTCATACCAGTCAAATGTATGGCTCTCTCTGTGGTGGCAAGGGCAGCCAGCCACATAGTTGCCTGTGGTAAAGGCCAGTGCACAGGCAGCACTGAAATAGAAGTTATTACTGGCCACCAAGTCAAGCCCTGCTTACCAAATTGATACCTTGGAACAAATATAACGTAGAAAATCACATATACGCGTAAACTGTGAAGCAAACGCACACCCATGCACAGCTACACTCACGGAGGGAGATGCATAGACACAGCACACATACAAAGTTGAAGGCTATACTTTTAAAGTTCCTGTTTAGGTGTAAGTGGGTGAGAAATGTGGTCACTTTGTGCAGTCTCTAAGAAAAGTTTCTATACTTTGGTGAGGAGAGAAATCTAAAATAACACTTGAGACTAAGGGCTTTCTGAGAGATTAAAAAGAATAGGGAAAAGGGTGTTTTGTACACACAACAAATGAGATGTGATACACCTGTGAAGGAATCTTCTACTTTTGTATTTTATTTGCGACATAATTCATCTGGAAGAAACTATTTTCTTTTTTTCTCTAAGAAAAATGTCCCAGGGTTTCAGAGAAAGCTCTTTGACAAATATGACAAGTGGCCCCGTCAACCCGTGATCATCTCAGTGTAAATGAAGACATGATGTCACATCAGTGTCTTATAGCTGCAGCTGTGCTACAGACACCATTGTCGCCCACATTTCCCAGTGCTGGGTGGTTTTGTCAAACAAGTTCCAGATATGGGCTACACACACTCTTAATAATGGTCTTGGGCTTAGGTTTGGCTCCAAACATTTGGCTAAGGCTCGATCACACTCAATAAAGAAGCAAATACAAATGACTGACACACCACTTTTATTGCAGCATTCAGCACTTCAGACAACATGGAAGTTATGACAAACTGAATTCTGATTTGTGAGAATGGTAGGATGCAACACATCCTTGTAAACAGCCTCAACTGCAAATGTTAGATAATTACCTGACATAAAAAAGTTACAGCTAAATTATTTTGTGTTTTGGCATGACCTGTTGTAATGTTGAGGAGGTTATAACAGTGCCAACACCGTTTGGTTTTTTTGCATCTTTGCTGTGAGGACTGCAGTGTTGCATGAAGCATTCAGATGCTAGATGTTGCAGCAACATAAAAAATTATTTAAAAATGCATTCAAAGAGATACATTTTTTTGCACTCCGGGGGCATCACTGTCAGCAACATATGAACACAACACTGACATATAGTATCATCACCTTTTAAGTTGACACAATAAACTTAAAAGCAGACAGTTTCTTCTTTTTATATACAGTAACTAGACAAGCACTTAGACAGCGCAGTACTCCGCCAACTCTGCTCATTCCTGCATATGTCATTGTCAGGAATACAGCATCTATCTTAGAAATGCAACATTTGTTTATTAGTTACTGATGATCAGAAATCACAGCAACATAGAATGTGGCCATTTAATATAGATGTACCCACAAACAAAATAACCTTGCGCTGAGCACAGATGTGTAATATGCATGTGTACGTTATGTATGAATACCGAATGTGACCTACATATGTAGCGGGTGGTGGGAATTGATGGAACTCGGAAACAACCCCACAATCTCATCAGTTGTTCCTCTTATCATTTCCGACGGAAAAGTCTTGATTAGTCCATAGCGGTCAATTTGTAGTAGGATCACAACCATGTGATCGTCAGAAGGCAGCTGACGTAGCGTTCACTTGTTGTGCTGCTATCTCGCAATGATACAGAAATCTTTTACAAATCCGTGGATCTATACTATAAACTGCATCACTGCCAAAATCAAATCACTTGGTCCTTGTGTCATTTCTGACCTTCCCTGAAAATGTTATCCAAATCTGTTAGTCTGTTTTGAGTAATGTTGCTAACAGACAAACAGACAAATCAACGGCGATCGTCACATAACTCCACCGTGTTCCTTGGCGGAGTAATTACAGATCAAAGTTATGATATTCTAGTCAATGAATACTGACTTTTGTGACCAGCAGATGTTTCCTCTGCTGTAGCATCACAGCATTTGTGGCCTTGAATGAAATGTCATGATAAATATTGGATTGATTACCATGGAATTTGGTATAAATATTCATGTCCTCGTCAGGTTGATTTGCAATGGCATTTTTAACCATCATCTTTCAATTCCCTCTATGTCTGATTCTGCGCTTTGGTTTTTGAGGTGTTTAAATGTGCCATTTAAATAAAGTGACTTGATCCACTGACTTTTCCTATACATCCCATATGTCCAATAATTACGTTATGTGACGGTCGGCGTACATTTGTCTGTGCGCAACATTACTCAAAAACAGACTAGTGGATTTGGGTGAATTTTTCTAGAGAAGGTCAGAAATTACACAAGAACCACCTGACTGGATTTTGGCAGAGATGCTGCTTATAGTCTTATAGTCAAATTTGTTAAAGATTTCTGAATCAGTGCGAGATAGCAGCACGCCATCACTAACTATGACTACAAGTGAACACTGAAGATTGCAATTTTACTACAAATTGACTGCTGTGGAATTATCAGGACTTATCCATCGGAAATCATACAAAGACTGAGCAGCCTTGGCAGAGTACTGCGCTCTCTGAATGCTTTCCTTGTTTTCTATATGACCAAATATGAAGAAAGCTTATTCTATCAGCAGCAGCTGCAGTGCTTAGTGTAAATCAGCAATTGCTTAGATGCTGAACACAAATTGTGAAAATGGTCGACATACCTGCTTAACATCAGCATTTTGGCATTGTGTTTGCAAACATGTTTGTATGCTAGTGTCAGCTCAGAGCACCACTGTGCCTTAAGTATAGCATCACACCCTGTCTTCAGATTTTTAGTGTTAGAGAAAAAATAGAAACCTAAAATAAAACTGATAAAGTAGTGTATTTCTCACCCCAGAGTTAAATCTTGGCATAATGATTCAGGCTTACAGCATAAGGAGGTGCTCTACACAAATGTATCAAGTTTTTTTGTATCAAAAAAGACAAAAACAAAAAAAAAAACAAAAGTGAAAATTAGTAAGTTTGTAATGTTGCATATGTTTGAATGAGTGATAACAGTAGAGGGCCCTTCTCAGCTCCACCCATGTGTGTCCTACAGAAACCCCTCATAGGAAGGTCATTACTATACACTACCATTCAGAAGATTGAGGTCATTTAGAAATGTCCTTATTTTTGAAGGAAAAGCATTTTTTTCTATGAAGATAACATTAAATGAATCAGAAATACAGTCTAGACATTGTTAATGCGGTAAATGATTATTCTAGCTGGAAACGGCTGATTTTTAATAGAATATCTACATAGGGAAGTTTTCGTGGAAAACATGAAATTGTCTGCGTGACGCCAAACATTTGAATGGTAGTGTATATTAAATATGATTGAACTTCAAAGTAATTCACGAAGGGCCTGCACATGTTATAAACAGTATGTCTAATATATTATAGTTCGTATTAACATATGAATATGTAAAATAAACATAGCTCAATGTTTCCATCTGTAATGTAGACAAGGAGAAGAGTAGCCAGACAACGTGTCTAGCTACCTTCCAAAAGTTGAGGATTGCGTGTATGGAAACCAAGAGATGGAAATTATAAAAGCCATCACTCAAAAGATAGAAACTGTGACATACACTAAAAAGAATAACAAAGAAATAGTGTTGTAATCATTTTTAGGTTTTTATGTTGTATTACCCACTACATTTCTTTACTATGCATGTTGGCAACACATGTCAGATTCAAGCCAGCAAAGTGACACATCAAAACATCCCTTTAGTTAGTTTAAATAGTCAGCAAAATTGCCTTCCACTGTCAGGCTGCACTGATGGAGTCATGCACACAAGAGGCCTCCCAGCCCTTGCCTAGAAGCAGTGAATTTAGTTGGATACAAAGCAGTTTTCTAATTGTCATGTTGTTTGCTGAGCAGTTTGACTCTCATTCAGCAAATTCTTAGAGAGATCCTTAGATGTTTCAAACATGTAAGTGCATTCACAGGCCCAGGTGATGGTATTCTGTCACTGTGATGCGTTTTGAGATGAGAAGAAAAGAGACACCAATGGACAAGGTGAACAGGGTGAATGTCATTCAGCTGCAAACTCTCACAGCTCTGGAGGTTCTAATTTGATTTGGCTGTCAGTGGATCTTTCCAGAGTGCCTCATGGAAGTCCTCCAAAATTAACTTCCTGGATATTCTACAGGGCCTCTATGTCTACATCCATTCCCATACAGAATGGTACATGGGCTAATTGTATGATGCTGTTGTGTGTGGTATTCATCAGGGTCTTACAGAAATACAATAACTGACATACAAAAAGGGTGGCGGTGGCCGTGGTGTGTATGACGGGAGGAAACATTATATACTCACATTACCATTCAAAAGTTTGGGGTCACCCAGGAAATGTCATGTTTTCCATGAAGACTCACATTTTTTATGTACTAACATAACTGCACAAGGGTTTTCTAATCATCAGTTAGCATTTCAACACTATTAGCCAACACAATGTAGCATTAGAACACAGGAGTGATGGTTGCTGGAAATGTTCCTCTGTACCCCTATGTAGATATTCCATTAAAAATCAGCCATTTTCAGCTAGAATAGTCATTTACCACATTAACAATGTCTAGACTGTATTTCAGATTAATTTAATGTTATCTTCATTAAAAGAAAACTGATTTTCTGTCAAAAATAAGGACATTTCTAAGTGACACCAAACTTTTGAACGGTAGTGTATGTTTACAGAGATTTCACTAAACTATACTTATATTTTGTAAATTGTTGGTAATTTTACTTCTTTGGACACTGAAATTACAATCAGATGAAACAAGAAAAATATATTTTGAACCTCTGAACCAGCCACAGCAGGTTGTAATATGCAAATTGTGATGAGGGCTTTCAAACAGAAGCTTCTTGTTTATAGGGGATCACAAGCCAAAAAAAGCTTGGCAACAAGTGCAACTTATTATACAGGAACATATGCATCTCCAAACTGTCAAGTTTTCATGAACAAACAACCTTCTTTTTTGCTTTGCAGTAATAGATTTTTTTAATAGTTCAATGGCTTTTTAAAAACTTTTTGAAACATAAGAAAGCTTCAGTTTTCCTGAAATTCAATTCAATTCAATTCAGTTTTATTTATATAGCGCCAATTACAGTCAAATTGTCTCGAGACGCTTTACAGAACCCATATGCCTGACCCCCAGAGCAAGCCCAAAGGTGATAGTGGCAAGGAAAACACCCTTTTAACAGGGAAACAAACCTCGAGCAAAACCCGGCTCTTTATGTGGGGGGACCCATCTACCTGCTGGCCGGGCGGGTTAAAAGAATAAATGTTCCCCAAATTTGGAGAAACATAGTTAAATTACTGTATATGTAGGGTTCAAGAGTGGGGAATTTAAGATACAAATGATTTAAAAGCCCTTTCACTGCTTTTCTGTGACTGAAATGCAGCCCACAGGCATCAAATACTTGTCCTATAATTACCTGCTTCAACTGCAAGAAATCCCCTAAAACATATCAGAGAAAATCAAAGGATCCCACTTAACAGTATAGACAGGTTGTCAGTTTAAAGGAAAAAAACTTACATGAATTAATATGAAGAGAAAACAGAATAAAACATCTTAAAAAGGTGCTACACCAGCATGAGTCATCACAGTGGCTCCAGTTTTGTTACTCCGCCAAGGAACACGACGGAGTTATGCAACAATTAGCGTATGTTTGTCTGTTTATCTGTTTATCTGTTAGCAACATTTCTCAAAAACGGACAAACAGATTTGGATGAAATTTTCAGGGAAGGTCAGAAATAATACAAGAACCACATGATTAGATTTTGGCAGTGATGCAGCTTATAGTCTGGATCCACAGATTTGTTAAAGATTTCTGTATCAGTGCAAGATAGCGGCACGGCGTCACTGTAACTATGACAACAAGTGAACACTACGTCAGCTGCCTGCTGACGATCACATGATTGCGATCCTATTACAAATTGACTGCTGCAGACAAATCAGTCGGAAATCATACAAGGAACAATTGATTAAATTATGGGGTGTTTCTGAGTCCCATCAATCCCTGCCGCCCACTACATATTTAGGTCACGCGATTTGGTACATGACATACACATGCATAATAAATGCCTGTGCTCAGTGCAAGGTCATTTTTTATTAAAGATTTCATCCGTCGAAAATCATACAACGACTGAGCAGCCTTGACAGAGTAGTGCGCTCTCCGAGTGCTTTTCTTGTTATGAATGTTCTACACCACTGGAAGTCCACACTATTCTTCCAAAGGGTATTCCCTCATTTAGGGTTTTGATGATGGTTGTGTAGACAGCTGTCATCATTCTAAAATCTCCCAGTGGTGTTGAGGTTTGGTAACTGCCAAGGCTATAACATGATGTTCATTACATTGTCACACTCATCAAATCAATTATGTGCAGTGTTCTCAGTAGGATTCTATATTTATTATTAATGCACTCATTTAGTTTAGATTTTCAGTTGCTTATTAATTCTAATATTTCTTGCTGTACACCGTTGGCTCCTTCCAGTTTGAAAACAGCACACACTACCATTCAAAAATTTGGGGTCACACATGCAATTGCATGTTTTCCATGAAAACTCACACTTTTATTCATGTGTGAACATAATTGCACAATTGGTTTTCTAATCATCAGTTGGCATTTCAACACCATTAGCTAACACAATGCAGCATTAGAACACAGGAGTGATGGTTGCTGGAAATGTTCCTCTGTACCCTGACGTAGATATTCCATTAAATATCAGCCATTTCCAGCTAGAATAGTCATTTACCACATTAACAATGTCTAGACTGTATTTTTGATCAATTTAATGTTGTTTTCATTAGAAACTGCTTTTCTTTCAAAAATAAGGACATTTCTAAGTGATCCCAAACTTCTGCACTGTAGTGTACATTCAGAGTACAATGTTTCCTTATTTTCTTGAGATAACTGGGTTAAGTATTTTACAATATTGAGCAAGTATGTTCTGTATTCTGCTACTAAGTCCACTCCCTTGTGTCTCCTTCCCTCTATCTCCTCTCTGCATGTCTGTCTGTCTGAGAAGGAGGACACTGTTTCTAAATTGCACACCATGTGTTTGGAGCACACAGTGCTAAAGGAGGTGCAATGTAGGAAAGATTGATAGCTGACCATATCCCCCACATACGCCATCAATTAAGAGTTACAAGTGTTCAAATTTTAAAAATGTCCTGTGGTGTTCTGTGTGAAGTCGACTCTGAATCAATTTTAAGTCACTTTTGAAGCTAAATTCTCAGTAAGACATGGGCTGAAGGCGATTTAAGAGCTAAAATAATGAAAGAGCTTTCTGTTTCTCTGGTTGGAGTACTCTTGTCTGATATCAGACTGTCCAGACTAACTTGATCTGTTTATCCACCATCTCCCACTCCACAGCATATGTGAGTCGATCCATGCCAGTGGCTCACACAGAGGCAGTGCTTGGCTACTGTTATGGCAGTGAGTACAAAGAGCTGTCAGTTGAAGGCAGGAACTTGGACAGATCTTGCAAACCTGTGACTACAAAGTTTACGACCGAAACAAATAAAGTCTGCACAGAACAAATGACTAGTGCATGGTGTGTTTATGCAAAAGCTCATTAGTGTGAGATCAGGTCGAGCTTTACAGCCAGCCGCTGCCCTCTCTGTGCCAACTATAAAGCCTGTGATTATTCCTGTTTAAGTATAAGCCTGAGACCTACAGCGCAGCGTCTTCGTCTTTAAAGACTTGTTGCTATTTTCTCTTGAGGGAGAGGATAGGATTGTTTTAAGAGATGATTTCAGCGCTGTAATCCTGCCTCCTGTCCCACAGACACACATCTGTCCCACACATTGCTGCAGTTTTGTGAGGGTGTTTATCATCTGGTGAGCATTTTGAGGTGCTTCCTGGTTGCCAGTTAAATGCCCTATATTTCCGTTCACCTAAATATTTGATAGTATTACAGTAGTGTTGTCTAGATCTCACTTTGTTCTCAGTGAACTCTGGAGTCTGTTGAAATCAACTATCAAAGAAAAACTAAAGATAAGCAACAGTGAAAGACTGAGGTGACACTGCAGGGCATGTTTGGGCTTATGTGACCTGTGAGGCGAAGCTGAACTCCAGCATGTGTTTGATAAAATAAGACTGATATTGAGTTATTTGATAGATGCCTGCCTTCTCTGTCTTCCTCCCTCCTACTCCGATACAGCAGGTTACTGCAAAACAAAGGAATCTCTCTGTATCTCACAGCCATCAGTGATGTCATGGAAAAGGCTCAAAGTCAGTCAGTGGAAGAGACTCAGAGGAATTACTGCAGCACTCTCAAAATTCACAGATTTTTGAGCAAAACTTGCTATCTTTAGCTTGCATTCATGTGGAATTCATTGTGTGCTTTCCCCTCTTAAAGTTTATCTGAATTTAATAATGTGGTAATAATAATGCTCTCCCAGCTATTGCATTTCTTAGAAAATATAACAAAATACTTGCTGAAAAAATGTAAGAAAACATTATAAAAGGAGATTTGAGTCGCTTCCAATGGCTGTACAGCTGAATTCTGCAAGATCCAATGATCTGTTATTGTAGCATGAAAGGTAACAAATGTGTAAGGAGGAGAAACTACAAACATTTCAGAAGCAGTCACAGTCAGTCCAGGGGAGCTCAGGAATTTTCTTCACAGTAAAACTGTTGCTCAGCCTATGACCATGAAAGCAAAGCTCCCATTTCCCGCTGACTACTGTGAAAGAGGATCATAAAATTGACTCCATCTGTAATTTTATGGTGAACTTTCCAGTCACCAGCAGCTCAACAGCATTAAGTTCTATTAAAATTCACTCATAGGCGGGTATTGCACAGCATGCCATTGGGAGACACTGTCTTTTCCATAAATAGCTCCATGTCTTGCACCATGTATAACTTTAAATCAGTGACTTTGGCCTTACAGTATTGGGCAAAGGGAGTGGTATGCAAAATCACAACTTGACAACACATCATCATGTATATTTGACTTGACCCCATCTTGCAGAGATATGTTCATTAACAGTCAGTTTCACTAATTCACTAATAAACAGTTGTGGAATGTTGTCTAACCCTAATGATGTCATTAGAGTTACTGCTTAGCATGGACACAACACATGTTTAACAAGAATATCTGTGGTAAACAGTTTGGAAAACTTGGGCATATCAACAAGTCTTTTGAACTAAACAACCATTTTATTCATGTGTATCCACCACTTGATACAACCCATACAAAAACCATGACTGGAGCTGTTATTTTAGATATATATACTACCAGTCAAAAGTTTTAGAACACCCCATTTTTTCCCTGCTTTTTTATTGAAATTATGTTACAAAAAAAAGGAAAGGTTACCCAAAACTGAAAAATAATGTACATTTCAGGATTGTACAAAAAGGCCTTTTTCAGGAAACAAGAAAAGGTTTAACAGCTTAAAGCTGTTCTGCAGCAATGGAGGTTGATCAAGCTTTGAAAGTTAGTGCTACTAATTCTTACATGTGTCCCAACTTTTCTTGATGACTTACAACCCCTCTGTCTGCATAAAAGTCGTGTTGGAACACAGTGTGGTACCATACCCTCCAGATCATTGTTTGAACAGCATTGTTCTGCAGAAAGTAGTGTGTTGCTATAAAAATGGTGAGGAAAAGGCGACTAACAATAGAAGAGAGACAGACCATCATAATACTTTAAAATGTAGGTCTTTCCTAATGGAGAAATTGCAAAGAAAGTCAAGGTGTCAGTGAGTACAGTTTTCTTCACCATCAAAAGGCTCAGAAACTGGGGGAAATTGTAACAGGAAGAGGTCTGGAAGAACCAAAGCCACAACAGAATCAGAAGACAAGTTTCTGAGAGTTGGCAGCTTGGTGATAGGCAGCTCACAGGACAACAGCTTCAAGCACAGCTTAATAGTGGTTGTAGTAAGCAAGTCTCAGTTACAACTGTGAAAAGAAGACTTGGAATTGCAGCATTGACAGGTAGAGCAAGAAAGTCATTGCTAAGGCATCAGAATAAGAAAAGGAGGCTTGCCTGGGCCATAAAACACTGCCAATGGATGACTGAAGACTGGAAGAAGGTGTTTTGGACTGATGAATCAAAGTTTGTACGCTGTTGAGTAGGCCAAAGGTTGGTTCCTTCTGGGATTTATTGAATTCAAACTGGTAGCATATATATATATATATATATATATATATATATGTATATATATATATATATATATACATATATATATACTACAGAAACTTTAAAAATACCTTGGTAGTCAGCAATACTGTTAATTTAGGGCCACAATGGCAAACACCTTACACTAAGTGATGGTCTAATATATTTGCTCAGCACTGATATTCTTATAATCTGTGTAATCTTCTTATTTTTTTGTACATGAGAATACGTTTAAACATAACCAAAGCAATCATCCCTTCCACCTGTAATCCTTTTTTATACCAGATTACTGTTCTCATACTTAAAGAGGAAAGACTCGCTGACATGAGTATTTTGGGAAACACTGTAAGATATATGGTCAGGATTAAAGTCTACACATTTCTTTAAAGTCTCAATGTGAGAAACATATGTCTACAAAAACCTATGAGTGAAAAAAACATCTTCTCAGACTAGCTGGAGAGTGCATGCGTGTGAGGGAAACAGGGAGAGAGTCTGATTCAATGGCTTGTGTAGAAATTTAAAAGTGTTTGCGTTTGTGTCTGCAGTGGAGTGTTTGCATCCACATTCCCATTTGTGTGTGTATGTGGCTGACTGTGTGTGTGTTTTAGCAAGTTTCAGAGCGTGAACCTCTCCTGCGGGACTTCCGCTGCTGCGCTGTTATTCTTTGCAGTGAGATGGAAAGCTTTTCTCAACATCTGCACAACATATCATCATGGCAAAAAAAAAAGAGGGACGCTGGGCTGAAACTTTCCATCGGAAGAGACCGTGGATCTTGCCTTAGAGGACTCAGATTCTTTCTGGAATTAATAGGTTTAGGAGAGGAAACCTGAAAACTTTCCAAAAATCAATTAATTTATTGAATAAAAAAAAAATGAAAATGGAAAAAATGTGGACATATTTCCTGCCTGAGCAAGAAACACTTGTTCGTACACATGATAGCATTACTGGAATCATTCTAACACCATGCAGAGTTAAGGGCTGTAAATTTTTGCAGCACCTAATGAAATGACAAACGTTTTACATAAGATTATAACCAAATTGTAAATGTGGTTAGGGTTTTCATTTAACACCTCTTCATCCAATTAAGTGCAGATTTTAAAGCTTCCAACTCCAGTGAGTGATGCAGCTATGCCTGATTAGCTTAGTGGTAAATACTTGCTCAGTCTTTGGACTGCAAAATCATTTCCACTAGTTAAACAGTTTGAACTTTATCCAGCTTGCCATGTGCTGTCTGTTCGCCCATAGCTCTTAAACCTGAGCTGTCTGGCACAAAGAGTGACCTCAGGTGTGAGAAGACGAGGTACATACAGCTTCTTATCCTTCCCCCAACTCATTTTTTTTTCTTTTATGGTTTTTACTCCCCGTCTCTTTTTCCACTTACCCCCTCTGCGCTTTCCCTCATTTGCCCTGAACCACAGCAGCATCCCCCCACCACCTCATGCACTTTTTCTTCTCTCACTTTCCTGATTTATCATTGACTGAAAAGCCCACGCATTCATCTCTCATTCTTCTCTCCTGTTCCTTTTCTCTTCTAACCTGCTGACCCCATTCCTTCTAATTTTCTCTTTATTTCTCTCCCATCCTTGGTAGCACTCCACCCCACCCTCTGCTCTGCCTCTTCTACTTTCCCATGACAGAACCAAGGGTGGGAATCAAATGACCAGCTTCTCTTCCTTCACCTGGTCTCCAAGCTTGAGCTGTGAAAGGAAGCTTTGTCTGCTGAACCCTTCATCGCCTCCGGAGATATGTCCTGTGTTGTCCTTACAGGAAAGGACTTTGGTCTGACTGGAATTTTTGGGGGCCCATGGGAAAATGTGAGTGAGTTAAGGCCTGAACACCCCCTCTGACATCTCCTCCCCCAAAACATGCTGCGTCATAAGGGTGAAAACCTCATGTCAGTATTTCAAAAGAGTTTCAGCTTGTTGTTTAACTGTTCAGCCCACAATTTTACAGTTTTGATTCAATATCAAGAGTGGCATAGTGTCGCTCTTGGCTGCTGTAGCCAACGGTTTTCAGGGAAAAGCTTTAAACGCCTACCTGTGCAGCATCAAGCATTATTATAGCATTGTTACTGACAAGTCAAGCTGTGAATATAGTGACGCAACTGGCAACCTAACAGATAAATGATAATGATCTGTTTCTACACAATGTAAGAATAAGTTACTGTTTGCAAATACGTTTTCAAAATGTAATCATATATCGAGGTTGTGTTCACATCTTGTTTCTGCTGCCCCTAAGTGGCTAAAACAATTATTTTTTGTGGGTTTGAAATACTGTTCCTCTAAAGAGCTAAAAGAATACACTTGACCTGACTTTTTATTGTGGATATTACAAGAATAAACTATTCGTAGTCCCATGAGTGACCAGCAGAAGACGGCTTTATCTGACAATACACTTTTAATCTATCAAGCACATAGAAAAAGCACTATATATATATATATATATATATATATATATATATATATATATATATATATATAT
This sequence comes from Amphiprion ocellaris, assembly GCF_022539595.1. Classification (NCBI taxonomy): domain Eukaryota; kingdom Metazoa; phylum Chordata; class Actinopteri; family Pomacentridae; genus Amphiprion; species Amphiprion ocellaris. Next base: position 24,958,642 of record NC_072775.1, read on the forward strand.
ATATATATACACACTCAATCTATTTTCTTGACTTTTACTACACTTTCACTGCTTAATTATGTTTTATTTCTATTATTTTAATGTGTTAATGTCTACTTTTAAATCATCTGTACAGGTTCTGTGATGCTTTTCTTTGCCATTGTAAAGCACCTTGAACTGCCTTGTGTATGAATTGTGCTATACAAATAAACTCGCCTTGCCTTGCCTTTAAGCATTGTGGAATGTTATCTATCCTTATTAATTCAGCTCTGTAAATTTTGCCTGTGCTGTTTAACTGAAGATTTACTGTTTAAATGTTTTTGATGCCTCTGCATGTGTGCTTGTGTCTGGACTGTCAGAGCAGCTTCAAATATCACCAGAAAAAAAAAAGAGCTGCTTCTGTGAACAGGGCATCACAACTATAAGAACAAAATCTGCACTGTAAAATTAGATCTTTGTCCCTTAGTCCTTAAGTGTCAGTACTCAGAGTCTGCATAGAGAAGCGTTATTAGTGTGTGTTTCCACCACAAATGTGTAGGCGCCCTTCTACTTTTACATACCTGTGATCCACACACTCACCAGGAGGACTGACCCGGAACGGGACTCAGTGAAGCAGGTCAGATGTCTTTCGGACACACTCTGCAGGAGGGGGTTGAGGGGCAGGAGCTGGGTCAGACTGTAAGCAGGTAGGATGACGCAGGATGAGGCAAACCTTATTTAGAAAAGCTTAAACACAAAAGAACACACATTCAGTGAGGCATAGCTACTACCCCTTTTTTTATGCAAAGCACCTACAGTGTCATAAGTGCATGCATTTAATTTTACTGTCTGTAGATAACCCACAAAATATGACTTTGCTGCTGCAGCAATGCAGAATACAATGTAATTCAATCAATATACCAGATGTGCACAAAAACTGTGGTTTATGATGACTCCCTCCTAGGTCTTCTATGATATTTTAATACAATACAATACAAGAACTTTATTTATCCCCAAAGGGAAATTTAAATTGTCTGGGAGTCTCATATGTTTACTTAAGAATTATGCAGTCTAATTGCTGATGGTATGAAAGATTTTCCAAATCTTTCTGTCCTGCAGCGCAGGGATAGGAGCCGTCCACCACCCATGTTTCTTTGCTCATTGAGGCAGATATGAAGTGGATGATCCATGTTTGTCAGAATGGCCTCCATCTTGCTCAGTGCCCGTCTCTCCACCTCATCCTCCAATGAGTTCAATTTGATTCCGACCACAGAGCCAGATTTTTTTAACCAATTTGTTCAGACGCCTTGCATCCTTGTTTTTTATACTGCCTCCCCAGCAGACTGCAGCATAAAACAGAACACTTGCTACCACAGACTGATAAAACATCTGCAACATTTTACTACAGATGTCTATTGATCGGACTCTTCTGAGGCAAAAGAGGCGGCTCTGCCCCTTTCAATAGCTAATTAATTAATTTGATATTATGAACCAAATAATTATGTCTACATACCAATATGTCACATGCTTATTTATTCAAGGGCAAAAAATTCTTATAGGACATGAGGTCAAAGCAAAATTGTCTATATTTATGTTATGTCATTTTAAGTAAGGCAATTTCTTTGAAGAAACATTGAAGAGCTGTTACATGAAAGTCCATCTCATCATAAATATGATAAGATGCTTTAACTGACATTAGAAGGGATGTTAATGTATCTGTGCTGATAATGTTTTAAAATTTAGCTAATAACTTTTTTTAAAAATGTATTCCTGTTCTAACTTCATTAAAACTCAATTTGAAGCAGAAACGCCTCCCCTAGACTAACTTATCATGCATATTAAACTCTGTTATCAAAACCAAACACACTTATTCAATTTATTCACCATGTGGGAGGAGATAGTACCCTGTGAAAACCTATGTACTGTGTCTGAGGATGCAGGACCCTAGGGCATATTTCACTGCTTAGTCTCCATTAGTGTACAGTGTACGCATTCATACAGTGTGGCATTAATGCAACTGTATGCAGGGTGAATATTAAGGCGTGCATGATCCAAAGTATTGTGATGTATTTGTAGCACAATAAGAAACAAAATATTCTTTATGAAAATATAATATCACTATAATATTATTACTAATTAATAAGCATGTACTTGAGGGGAAAGTAACAGTACAACTATTAGGAGAAGACAATACAAACTTGACATTAAGGCCAACAGAGACATTAAAATGACTTTTGAGAATTTCCTCAAATGAATGAAAAGTAAATCTGTTGATGAAAGCGAACTCAATTGTATGGTTTTCTTTAGAAACAAATCGCCACCTGGATTTAACTAAGCAAGTAAGTATTCCATTGGATAATTACTGCAGTGATGAATGTGTTTCAGCTGACAACAACTTATTTACTTATTTAACCCTGGCTGATGCAATGAGGAGCTTCTCATTTCTTAGACAGCCATGTCGGAAGACATATCCTGTGGTCATAGAAAGGATGTTAATCTATTTCAGAAGGGTGAAATTATTGGCCTGCATCTTAGCAAAAAACAACTAAGGAGATTTCTGAAACTACTACAATCAGGTAAAGAACTGTCCAAAACATTATTAAAACCTGACGAATAGTGGTGAACCATCATCTTCATGGAACAAATGTGGTCTGATCAGTCCAGATTTACCCTGTTCCAGAGAGATGGGCTCATCATGGTAGGAAGAAAGGCAGATGAAGTGAAACACTAATCATGACTAGTGCCTACAAGCCTGTGGGGGTTAGGGTAATGATCTGGGGTTGGTCAGGTTCAGCAACATTTTGTGCCCAAAACATGAGGTCAGCTGACTACCTGAAAATCCTGAATGACCAGTTCTTTCCATCAATGGCATGTTCCAAGATGATGATACATATTAAATGACTGTAACACATGCCAAATCACTGGAAACCATTTTGTTTATACACTCACCAATTTCATAGCTGTGGGAGTTATATTTTTGGAAATAATGAACCAAGACCTTTCTGATTGGTAGATACAAAAAAAATCACAGGCCTGAAAACACATTAAATTGTTAAAATGTTGCCAAAATAATTAATAGACGGCTTCCAAAGAACAAATAAGTAGACTCTGAACAAAATCTGGGATGGCTGACTGATTCAACTTTAAAAAACGAAAGAGGTCAAATGGAAGTATAAGGCAAATCTAACCAAAAACCTCACTATAGAATTCATAGAAATCCATCCTATTAAATAACAAAACTGGAAAAAATTATTGAGACCAGTATAGAGTCCCCTTTCGTTTTCCTTGAAGACGGTCTGTTAGATAGTTTAATGAATGTCTGCAAAATCTGTCTATACAGAAAACAACTTGTACAGAATAAAGGCACTAGCAGCCTGACCTTTTACCCACATAACCAAGGTCAGATTGAAGCCCCTCATGGGAAAATGCTTCTGTTTTGTCAGGGCTGGTTTAAGTAACTTTCTTAACATAACATATTTGACTTACTCCAGTGTATTTTATCTGTGTTGGTTTTACTTGTTGCTAGGTAGATAACAACCTTGTGAAGTTGTGCAAGGCACGTTTTATAACTGCTGCCCCTCCAACATTTTTACAGTGCCTACAGTGGGGTTTGATTCTTTAGTAAAGATAATCTTTTTAAACAGAGATAAGGCATCCCAATCGATTCAGTATGTTAGGAGAAATCTTAGATATGTTTTAAGTTTCAGTACAACAATTCTAATTTAGTATTGAAATGAGTGTGAGATAAATAGTGTTATTTCGCTCCAGGACAGAGTTTCCAAGGTTTGTAATGTCAAATAAGACAAGGACAGTCACCTAATAAATATTAAAGCTCATCTATGAGATTATATACACTGCCGTTCAAAAGTTTGGGGTCACCCAGACAATTTCATGTTTTCCATGAAAAATCACATTTTTATTCATGTGCTAACATAACTGCACAAGGGTTTTCTAATCATCAATTAGCCTTTCAGCACCATTAGCTAACACAATGTAGCATTAGAACACAGGAGTGATGGTTGCTGGAAATGTTCCTCTGTACCCCTATGGAGATATTCCATTCAAAATCTGTAGTTTCCAGCTAGAATAGTAATTTACTTATGTCTCAACAGTATTTCTGATTCATTCAATGTTATCTTAATAGAAGAAAATTGCTTTCCTTTCAAAAAGAAGGACATTTCTAAGTGACCCTAAACTTTTGAACAGTTTGTGAAGTAAATGATGCTGACTGTCTTTTATTGCTCACACACTAGCCACCCATAGCTCATCAACAAAATACACACACACGCACACACGCACACACGCACGCACACACACACACACACACACACACACACACACACACACACACACACACACACACACACACACACACACACACAATATGTTAATATTGTTGCTGAATGTTTGAATTTTGTTTCGCTGCCATATAATGAGACAAATTTGAGTTTCCGTATGTTTTGACCAACAAAGACGATCAGAGTCCGTGCAGCAGATGCAGTGTGTTGCTGTCAATTCAGGAAGTGCATGAAAAAAAACAAAAGCTTTGGGCTCTTTGGCATATGCTTTGTTTCTTTAAGCAACATTTTCTTTCAACAAAGACATTATGCATATTTCACGTGTTTTAGTTTCCAACTTGTACATGCCTTGAAGCTGTTTTTCCTTCTGCTTGTTTTGAAAGTTAGGAAACCGCGAGAAAGAAGCACCTGTGTAACATCTATGGTGATAATTGTCAGTTTCTCATTGGCTCAGGAGTGAGAGAAGATGCATATATATATATACACACTATGGAGAGGAAGTGAGTTAGTGTGGTTTTCTCTCTCACCCAGGGAAATCATGAAGTTGTTCATTTTGGTAGCTGTGTTCGGGCTCAGCCTCGCCCAGCACAACCCCCACCTCAAACATGGAAGAACGGCCATCGTCCATCTATTTGAGTGGCGCTGGGCCGACATCGCTGCAGAGTGTGAACGCTTCTTGGGTCCCAATGGCTTTGGAGGTGTTCAGGTATGTATGGCTGACCACAGGTGGTGTAAGAAACAAATCTACAGAAGGAGGATATTATCATTATTTTCTATTTTAAAACAAGATATCTACAGTCAACCTGCCTGTTGAAGTTGAACAAATTTACACACAAGTGGCTACAAAGGGTAGTAAAACCAAATGGCTTCAAACATTTGAAATGCCAGTATGTGCACTTCAGTTTTGGTTTGATCACTTTTTTTGTGTCAATGAAAAACAATTAATTTCAAAGAAAATTAATCAGTTTAGATAAATAAGGTGGGTTGAGTGATGGAATAATATTAATATTGATACAAATTGCTTTATAATAATCAGAAAAATAGTCTTTTAAAGGGGGCTTGATAGTCTCTCATTGACTGCTATGCCTTCCCCTTGATTTAACACTAAAGGGAAGAGATGTTACTGACATTTCATGTGAACTTAAACTTCTCACTAAGTGTAGTACTGTTTTTTGATAGTTTCTCAATTTGACCTTTAGATAGATTTCCATGGAACTGCATTATACATTATGAATGTGTTCAATTAGAATTTAGCCCTTCCATTAAAGCTTTCCTGAAGTACATCCACAAAGTCTACTTTGTGGAAGTCTACTTAGTGCATGTACTTCAGGAGAGCTTTAAAGGAAGCACATCCACAAAGTCTATTTTCATATCTTGGGATTATAGTAGAAAACCTTTTTTAGGGCATATCCAAAAAAATATGGGTCTGCTCTCCAATTTGTCATTCATGTTTTCTCCACCACTTATCTGAGGCAGTCATTCACAATTTGTCTCTAACTTCCTCAGGTGTAATAATAGATGTGAGATGTTTGTTAAGTGTAGTTTGGGTTTATGAACAAAAATACAGATGGAGAATAAATTTACTTTCTTGACCAAATTTCCAATTTGTCTTCAAGCGCCAAAGTCGCAATATTGCGACAAGCAACATTGCTGAACATAAGCCATAGCTGCAAATATAGTGCCTCATGTAGTTAGTACTTTACACCAGGAGATGGCGGACATCTGGGACTTCAATCTGAGCATCATTTGTGGGTGTGTTTTCATTCAAAGTTTTGGAGTTTATATAGTTTGAAAACCGCCTCCCGGTCGAAGAGACGAGGGTCGCAGTCGGCGCGTAACAGAGCGCAAGACAGCGAGAGAAAACTCACCATGCCGAGAGGTCTGTTCACCGTTGACAAAGTATTTCATCAAGTAACGGCTGACTCAGATTCTGAAGAGGAATATTCACCCTCTGATGAAGATGTTCAGTCATCCAGTGTGACAGAAAGTGACGCTGCGTCTGTGCGTAACGGCGGCGAGTCCGTGCGCCATGACAGTCCACAAGCAGCACATACTGGAGCCGATGCTTTGCTTCACCGTGTCCGGGGTGGCAGTGGGGGTTGTGGTGGGTGTAGCAGGGGTGGTCAAAACACCGCTAATGGTGAGGTGGGTAGCGGGGATGCAAAAAACCGCGGAAATAGCAGCACACGCGGGAGAAAATGCACTGATATTAGCAGCGGAGGCCGCCGTGCCGTCCACGGCTCCGCCGTAAATGACGATCATGATATGATGGCTGGGTTGTTTGCTTGAGAGATGAACAGTATCACAAGTGGATCAAACATTTTGATGAGCCTGTTGGGTATCGTGGAGACAGGAATCTGACAAATTCTGAGCCAAGCAATGCCATCTTGATCGATAAACATCTGTAAAAGTTATGCAATCCATTTGTCCGCCGCCTGGTGACGTCATAATATGCAAATTAGATGAGTGAATTTACTCCCATCACAAACTTTGGATCATACTGATGATTTTACTCATTTACAGTATGCCTTTATCTCTAATCATTTTCAAGTTACAACCTTTTGAAAAAGTGATATCACAACTGATTGTTTTATTGAAAAAAACTGTGGCGCAAGAAAATGTTCTGTTGAGTAGGAATTCTGATTAACCCTCTGTAGTCCTATGAATAACTAAATTGTAAACTCAATTTAACCCCATGTAGCGACTATGTTCCATCTGCAAAGAATTCCTTTTTAAAAAATGATAATTGTTTTCTCTGTGCGCTGTTCAGATCTCTCCTCCAAATGAGCACATTTTGGTGAACGGTCCCTTTAGACCCTGGTGGCAGAGATACCAACCAATCGGCTACAAGTTGTGTTCCAGATCTGGCAATGAGAACGAGCTGAGGGACATGATCACCAGATGCAACAACGTTGGGGTAAAGTACATTACAGCAGTGTTTTAGTGAGCATTAGGAACGTCGTTGTATAATGTTTGACAGCTCCTTGTAAGTGTACTTGAACTTGTACAAATCTACAAATTCTTATCAGATACATTTTCGGAAGCTTAACACTTTTTGCATTAGTACAAAAGTGTTTCATGATAACAGACACCTGCTATTTTAGGAGTTACTGGACCACCGACATAGCAAATCAACAGTGGACAGTGCACTTCTGGCATGTATCTGTGATGTGAGAATCTTCCATCCTCTATGTAACCACAGGTCAACATCTATGTGGATGCTGTCATCAACCATATGTGCGGAGCTGGTGGTGGAGAGGGAACCCACTCCTCATGTGGAAGCTGGTTCAGTGCCAACAGGAAGGACTTCCCTACAGTCCCCTTTTCTCACCAGGACTTCAATGACTACAAGTGCCGGACTGGCAGTGGAAATATTGAGAACTATGGTGATGCCAATCAGGTAATGAATGTCACTGAGAAAAACTAATGGAACAGCAATGACATTTTTTCCTTACTGTCATTTCATTTTTCACAAGTTTTCACTGCAATGGTAACATAACCCGTTTAATCCCACTGGCAACAATTGTTGCCGCTCATTTTTCTTTTAATTTTTACTCTCTCAAAGTGTTGTTTTGACTTTGGACAGCTAATGCAAGTTTTAAAATCAAAGAATAGGTTGTCTCCTGTAAATTTCATCAGTGTCATGTAACTAGTGTGAATGGTCACATGAATAGGCCTCTTTACTTCCTGATAGATAGATGATAGATGATAGAAGGAGATGTCTGCCTCAAACTTGTACAAGAAGAATTTATTTAAATATCTTAATTAACAGATAGAACTGAAATATTTTGTACGTACATTTTTAAAAGGGTCTACTACTGATATATAATGAGAATTTTATGCCTGCATGCATCTTTTGATCATAAGAGTAAACGTAAGCATGGCAACATTTGTTGCCGCTAGCATAATACATAGTCCAATACATACATACATAGTTAATACATAGTCCATCCAATAAACCAGGTTTTGTGACCTATAGAGGAACTGCAGCAGACTGCATGAAACAAACTAAAGCAGACCCTGTTGATTTGTTCCTGCTGATGTATCCTCTAACTCTAAAGGTGCTCACAAGATGATTCCATACACAAAGCAGCTATCAATTGCATGAAAGCATTATGTACACTCATCCTCTGGCCATGATGTTAGTGGTCAGTAAATAGTCAATCTAAGCTACTGCCACAATGTTAATTTATTTTATTTTGTAAACTATGGTCAGTTCTTATTTTGTAAGATCAAACACTCTTAGCTCTACAATTATTTAACTTTTTTATGAGACTGTGAAATGCAGTAATTGCAATGTTGTCAATTTTAGTTCTCTTCAGTATGCATTGCCATGGTATCTTTATGTATCTTATAAAGTTGTGAACACACTTATAACCATGCCTAGTTATCATATATTACACTTATTAGTGTTATTCTTACTTTTTAAAAAAATGTGTAAATAGGTCAAACTGAAGATTTTGTGTAAATTTAGACTATGCGGTTTCCAATCGGCAACAATTGCTGTCGAGTATAAAACCTACATTTTCACAAACAAAACCAACATGAAATGAAAAAATGTATTCATATTATGTGTTAGGGAGGTCTAAGGAGTGAAATACATGCACTTATTTTGCAGGGAATAATTTGGGATTAAACGGGTTAGCTATGATTATTGTTTTGTGTGTTTGTTTTTGTATTACAAGTCTGAATATGGAGTGTATATTGTTTTGGTAACTTTTGAATAAAACCTATATATATATATATATATATATATATATATATATATATATATATATATATATATATATATATATATGGTCCATGCAATAGAATTAAAATTAGAATTAGTATCAGTGTTGATCGTGATAAATGATGTAGATTGGATGTAAACAGTCATTTACTGCTCCAGGTGCGTGACTGTCGTCTGGTCGGTCTGTTGGACCTTGCCTTGGAGAAAGATTATGTTAGGAGCAAGGTGGCTGACTACATGAACAGCCTGATTGACATGGGTGTGGCTGGATTCAGAGTAGATGCCACCAAGCACATGTGGCCTGGTGACCTGTCTGCTGTCTATGGCCGTCTACACAACCTTAATACCAGATGGTTCTCTGGTGGCTCCAGACCCTTCATCTTCCAGGAGGTCAGTTTTTTCATTTAAGTTTATATTCACACAGCAATGTTGGACTCTTGAAAATAAACAAGAAAAATAACAAGGACAAAACCATCAACATACACAACATATTCATATTGTAGCATAAAGGATATACAGGAAACTGTAGGTGCATATTTCATCACGCTGTGTGGCTGCATCTCACTATGGTGTCTGTAGTAATTAAAACTACTTGAGTCAGAATGCGAAACAGTTACAACCTCTTAAGGCTGTTTGAGTATCAACCAAACTAAGAAAATCAGGAATAAAAATCACAAGGGGAACATGCCATGTTCTAACATTTCTTGATTACAGTAATACAGATAAATATGAAGGCATCAGCATATCTGCTTTTTTCACCAACCTAAAACCATGAACTCATTGTGCTGTGTACTCAGTGAATTACTTGAGTCACTGACATTATTTAATCTATGCATCGATTCCAAATAAACTTCTGTCAGAATTTTGCAAACTTATTTCATGACACTTAATTTGGAACATAATTTGGATCATTAGATTTATGTGCACCGTCATGTAGAGAAAGAAAAGCAAGGTTTTACACTTTTTGCTTCAGTCACAATTGAAGAACTTGTTTCTCACACTGTATTAAAGGCTATGATTCCTTTAATAACTGTCCCTGTCTTTAGCTCATTTTAGCTTTGAAGCTGTAATGGTGCCATAATATAAAAGGTTCAAGCTGAGAGTGCTCAAGTCAAAATCAATAAAAGTAAAGCTCAAAAACTGACTGTGATCTTTAGAATATATATGCCATGTATTCACTAAAAACCATGAAGGATATTCACATTTAACAACAGACACATGTTTTTTTTAAATATCATTTATGTCATTTTGTATCAGATTTTGTCAGTTCACAACTCACTGATATGGTGCAGTTAATCTAAACTATACCTATTTACAGAGCATGGATGCTATAAGTTAGGTACTGTTTTTGCCCTAGGTTATTGATCTGGGAGGTGAGCCCATCACATCTGGACAGTACACCCATCTGGGAAGAGTGACCGAGTTCAAATATGGCGCCAAACTGGGAACTATCTTCAGAAAATGGAATGGTGAAAAGCTGTCTTACACCAAGTAAGTGTGTTTGTGTCAGTGTGCCCAAATCCTACAGTATAACACAGTGATGTAACAGAGGAGGTTAATTAACCAAGAGATAACAATCATTAATTAAAATAACTGCTAGATTTAACAGATAGATTCTTAGTTGCATCAGTCCTGTTTGACCAGAAGTGGTGCATTTAAGAGGTTCTGAGTTGAAATAGTATGGAAATACTTTGTCCAAAATAATAGTTATTAGTAAAATTGTATTCATGTGTCCAGGAACTGGGGAGAGGGATGGGGCTTCATGTCCAGCGGAAACGCTCTGGTGTTTGTTGACAACCACGACAACCAGAGAGGTCATGGTGCTGGTGGTGCATCCATTCTTACCTTCTGGGACTCCAGACTCCACAAGATGGCTGTCGGCTACATGCTTGCTCACCCTTATGGAGTAACCAGGGTCATGTCTAGCTACCGATGGAACCGACACATTGTGAATGGAAAAGTATGCTGTCTCTTTGGTAATGTCGAAATGTAGTCATGCAATAGTGTGTATGTGGAACAGTTTTGTTAAACATATTTGCTGATCATTGAAGGATCAGAATGACTGGATGGGCCCTCCCAGCCATGGTGATGGATCCACCAAGCCTGTTCCCATCAACCCTGACCAGACATGTGGAGATGGATGGGTGTGTGAGCACAGATGGCGTCAGATCAAGTGAGTTGATAGAAAGCAAGAGATGCATACTGCTGACTTTACACATAGAACATGATTCACTTCTGCTTGGTCACATGGATGTGAAAAGTTTGATGTAAGATGGATTTTATTTTGATGTATCTCCTGTTTAGGAACATGGTCACTTTCCGTAATGTGGTCAATGGACAGCCTCAGTCCAACTGGTGGGACAACCAGAGCAACCAGGTTGCCTTTGGACGTGGTAATCGTGGTTTCATCGTCTTTAACAATGATGACTGGTAAGAACTTGACAATGTAACTGGTAGTGAAAAAAATTAACTTCACATTAAAAAGAAGTTAAAAAAAATGTATGGAACTGGAGGCGGGTGCATGTCAGCATCTACCAGATTGTTGGGGCCCTTATGAAAATATTTTTCACATGAACATCACCAATATGATGGTATGTAATATGTTGTAATAGGGTGGCCCCTGCTGACTCTTAAAATCCTTTACTATCAACATTCGGGATATAACCAATTCCCAATCCAAATTTCTATAGCCAAGAAGAATATCTAAAATTGTGAAAATGTAATTATCTTGTCATTGAACAGAAGACACCTTTCAGAATTTTCAAAAAGTAATATAATCTTATCTTCATTTATGTACGGTATTTTTATCACTTCTCTTTCCATGATGCAAAGCCTGTCTCCCCCTATCCAATATACTACTCATTTACAATTTATGTTTGTATTTTGGAGAAAATAAGCAAAGTAGGAAGGCAAGATTCCCCCCAAAAATGTTTATTTTGACATTGGACTGTTGTTTACAACAATATGTCCCTTGTCTTCATCGTCCAGGGACCTGGATGTGACCCTCAGCACTGGCATGCCTGGTGGTACCTACTGTGACGTCATTTCTGGCCAGAAGGAAGGAAACAGGTGCACTGGGAAGCAGATCCAAGTTGGTGGTGATGGCCGTGCCCACTTCAGGATCAGCAACAGAGATGAAGACCCCTTTGTTGCCATCCATGCTGAATCTAAGCTGTGAACACATTGTTACAGTTAAAATAAATCATAACTTTTAAACTTGAATGGTGAACATATTGAATTAATTATTCATGATATGGGGTGGCAAGGTGGGGTAATGTCTAGCACTGTCACATCACAGCTGGAAGGTTCTACCTATCGACTGGCCCTGTTGTGGTGGTTGTATCAGGCACCTTTTATTGGCCGAGCGTAGTGAGCGGGAGGGAGTGTAGACCTGACCGTGCATGCAGGGAGGCCTGTCAGTAAGGAGTTGCAGTAGTTGATGGTGATAATACAAGAGCCTGGAGTTGTGCTGTATGTTCAGGCAGGAATGGTCTGATCTTCCTGATGTTGCAAAGGGCAAATCGACACGATCGAGCAACAGAGGCCACATGAGCCTTGAAGGTTAGTTGGTCATCCATCATGACACCCAAGTTTCTGGCAGACTTTGTGGGTTTGAGTTGAGTTGATTCAAGCTGGATGTTGATTTCTTGTTGTATAGAGGAACTGGCTGGAATGACAAGGAGCTCAGTCTTGGAGAGGTTGAGTTGAAGACTCAGCCGTTTTCTTTCATCCATGCCGAGATATCTGCAAGGCACGATCGGATGCAGGCAGAGACAGTGCAGTCGTCCGAGGGGAACAGCAGGACGAGCAAGGTATCATCAGTCTAGATATGCATGTGTTACGTTAAGTGGAAATTTGTGAATCCACGTGAGAATGCACAGAGTGGCAATACGGTGGGTGTAGTCAGATTTCTTTATTCAGAATAAACCAATAATTGGCCACTATGGCCAGAAACTCGCTAAAGGAGGGAAGGGAGGAGGATGGCAGGCTTCGGAGGCTCGGCAGTCAGAGAAGCACACGACGACGTCCAAGAACGAGTGGCTGCTGGCGTGCAGCGGAGACGCCGAGTCCGGCAGCAGGGCAGACGTGGTCGGTGCTGATGCGGCTCTTTCAACATCACACTCTGTCATCCAGGACACCCAGGCAGAGTATCAGGCCCAAGTTGTGTCCAGGTGTCGCATCGCCCCCACAGGTACCTAGTACATAACATATTCAGAAATTCAGATTCAGATTCACTTTATTGTCATTGCAACAAGTGCAACGAAAGGTAAGGTGCAGGCCATACAGTGCAAAATACTATATATCTCTCTATATATATATATATATATATATATATATCTATATCTATATCTATATCTATATATATATATATATATATATATATATATATATATATATATATATATATATATATATATATATATATATATATATATAAAGCCTTGTAATAATAAAAACAAAAGCACAAAATGACAAGATGGATTTGATTTAAAAAGGCATCGTTAAAACACGGGTTGAGGTATTTACATAAGAGCAGAGAAAAACTGTAGACTTAATGTCTGTCAAAGTCCAGATACTAATGTGCCTCAAATCTGATACGTGTTAGATTCACGTCTGAAACAATAATGCTCAGTTTGCCCTGAATGTAATTGTGGAATTTTGAAGAAACATTATTACACCTACGGTACTTCAGTCCTGCCCACAGCTGCTGATTGTCAGATTATTCCCTCTGACTTTAATAAACACCTGCAGCATCACGTAGCAGGGAAAACTATCAGTTCTTCTCTATGCGCATTTCAGCACGTGGCACGGCAGCGGCGACTTCATTACGATGTGAGATCAATAATATTCAGTCACACCAGACATGACAGCTGTTCCACACAGATTCTAGGTTTATATGGTTTAATTATTTGTGTTGTGTGGATGAATCCTGAGGTACATCAATGCTGCCAGGACACTTTTATTAAGATTACGCACAAAATTACAGTTATAAACCTCGGTTCCTCTTAATGTCTGACTGAATATTACACTCGTTCACAGACTACTGGAGTGCTTGAGCTCTGACTGGACATGATATGAACCTCAGTGATGCTGTGTGTGGACGCATCAGCTGCTGAAGGACTACAACATGATTTTAGTACAGTAATTTGCTTGTCGGAATCTTGTTCCCACTAAAATGCTTCAATCCGAGGCTGATCTTATCAGGAAAGATTCAGCTAGCTTTGAGGCTCCCTACATTTCTGACAAGTGATGGAAACTCACGCACATACGTGGAAAAACGTCATTTTTAAAACAAAGAAATTGCCAATATGGATTATTGATTTAGCTCCATATCAGAACTGGTCAAGCACAGACGTGCATCGTCATGGCAACAGAAGGTGACGCGCACCTATAAAAGGCCTGCTGACCTCCATACGTTCCCCTTTTGCATTCGGACATTGATTTGACCCTCTGCAAATTCACAAGCCTGCTGTTTAAGCTAGCTGTTTTGGACACCTGGAAAGTTAAGAGAAGAAACTCAGCGGATTGAAGAAGAAGAAGCTCCTTTACCACCTAGAGACCTGCCAGATCGACCGTCAACATGAAGGTAAGAAAATTCAGTTCATGATTTTCTCATCAGCTTCTCTGAGCACTTTAAAAACACTTTCATTCCAAAAAAAAAAATTTATTGAATGTAAAGTTAGTTAATTAACGCAATTTTTGATGGATTTCTTGTTGTAAATTTGTTATTTCTGCGTTTTACTGTATAGCAGTACGGGGACATGTGTTGATAAAACTGTTGTTTTGTTTTGGAATCATGAATTTTGTCTAATTTAACATGGAAAGTTTTGGGGGACATGGAAATGGTCCATTTTTCATAAAATGCTGCAAACGTGAACCACTGAAGGTCCTCAGAGCCTCCTTTTAAAGTTTCCGATTTCAAGTTCAATTTATTATGATGTGGATATTGATTTAAATGTGCTGAGACCAGTAAAATAAAGAATTTATATGACTTAGAATCAAAGGTTTAGAAAACAAGATGGCGACTGGGCCATTTTTCATAAAATGCTCCAAATGTGTATCTTTGGTGACCATGGAGACCATGGAATGTATTTTACAGCTGTTAATGGAGAATGTGGCACCATAAGACCCTGTTTTACAACTTTGTCATTTAAAATTCAATCTAATACGATGTTATGCAGCAGATGTGGTTAATAAATGTGATTGTGGATTGTGAATATATACATATTATATATATATATATATATATATATATATATATATATATATATATATATATATACATATATATATATATATATATTTATATATATATATATATATATATATATATATATATATATATATATATATATACATATTCACAACAATATATATATATATGTAGACATATTAGTAAAACCATGTTTAAAACGCTAAATATTTCACTGTGCATGGTTCAGGAAACAGGGGAAACTGTAAATCATGTCCACATCAAAAATGTGGGTTTTTAAAAACAGTAATTGTCATAATAATAATAATAATAATAATAATAATAATAATAATAATAATAATAATAATAATAATAATAATAATAATAATAATTATTATTATTATTATTATTATTATTATTATTATTATTATTATTATTATATTATTATCTAATAGTAGTAGTCGTAGTAGTATTATAGAAAATATAATATAGAATACAATAATTATTATTGTGTTTATATTTTGCTATTATTTTTATTTAGATACTTTACAGATATTTCCTGTTATTTCCAATATTTTTAACATATAATCACAGTTTTTTATTGTATTATTATTGTTTAAAAAAAAAAGTGAAATACTGTATTGTCCAAATTAAAAACAACAGCAAATATCAGTATTTATATTTTCCAAATTAATTTGAAATACAATGATAATAACAATAATGATAATAATAACAACAACAACGATAATAATAATAATAATAATAATAATAATAATAATAATAATAATAATAATAATAATAACAATAACGATAATAATAATAATAATAATAATAATAATAATAATAATAATAATAATAATAATAATAATAATAATAATAATAATAATAATAATAATAACAATAACAATAATAGGGCTGCACAGTGGAGTAGTGGTTAGCACTTTCGCCTTGCAGCAAGAAGGTCCCTGGTTCGCGTCCCGGCTTTCCCGGGATCTTTCTGCATGGAGTTTGCTTGTTCTCCCTGTGCATGCGTGGGTTTTCTCCGGGTACTCCGGCTTCCTCCCACAGTCCAAAAATATGCTGAGGTTAATTGATTATTCTAAATTGCCCGTAGGTGTGAATGTGAGAGTGCTTGTTTGTCTTTGTATGTGGCCCTGCGACAGACTGGCGACCTGTCTAGGGTGTCCCCTGCCTTCGCCCGAGTCAGCTGGGATAGACTCCAGCCCCCCATGACCCTAATGAGGATTAAGCGGTGTATAGATAATGGATGGATGGAATAACAATAATAATAATAATAATAATAATAATAATAATAATAATAATAATAATAATAATAATAATAATAATAATAATAATAATAATAATAATAATAATAATAATTTCACTAATTGTAGTAGTAGTGGTAGTATTACAGAAAATATAATATAAAATATAATAAGAATTATTATGGTTATATTTTTACATTGTTTTTCATTTAAATACTTCACAGATATTTCTTGTTATTTTCACTATTTTTAACCGATTTTAACTTTAAAAAAAAATAGATTTACTGTTTTACATTTTGATGTACAGTATATATGTAATTTGGAGTTAAAATAAGTGTAATAGATATGAAACAAGGGAGAAATAAATCGAGGAACATTCATGAGAGCTGGTTTGTGATGTTGCAGAGCTCTGTGTGTTTTTAGTCTCTGCTCACTAAAGACAAACAAAGTCAGGATTTAAGTTCAGAAGATTTCATTCTGAATCAATCTCTGAGCAGAAATGTGAAACATCTTCCTGAAATCCTGAAACTGGAGTCGATCAAAGACTCCATGTGCAGCAACATGTTCTCCTCTGATGCTCCTCGCTGAGTTCCTCTGAGGTTCTCTTCAGCATCCCTCTTTGAGCAGCTTCACCTCTTTGCTCCGGTTTCCTGAGAGTCTGTGTTGAAATGTTTCTTTTGTTTCTTCTTCCAGAGGACGTCGGACTGCAGCTCCTCGCCGGACTGCTTCAGGTGCAGTACACCTCCATGCTCTCCTTCCTCCTTCCCTCCCTCCAAGCGTCCTTGCTGTTCTTCCCCCCTCTCTCCTCTCTCCTCCCCCTCCTTTTCCGTCTTTCACCCTTATTTTTCTCCCATTCCTCCCCCTGTCTCTTCTCCCTCTCCCCCTCCTCTTTCCCCATTCTCTCCTCCCTCACTCCTTCCTCTTTCCTCCCCTCCTCCCCCTCTCACTCTTTCTTTTTCTCCCCTCCCTCCCCCATTCTCTCCTATGTCCTTCCCCTCCTCTTTCCCTTCTCACTCTTCTTTTTCTCCCCTCCCTCCCCAATTCTCTCCTATGTCCTTCCCCTCCTCTTTCCCTTCTCACTCTTCTTTTTCTCCCCTCCCTCCCCCATTCTCTCCTATGTCCTTCCCCTCCTCCTTCCCTTCCTGCTCTTCTTTTTATCCCTTCTTTTGCCCCGTCTCTGCTCCTCTTCCTCCTCCCATCTCTCCCTCTCCTAATCCCCCTCTCTCCCCCTCCTCCTCCTCTTCCTCCTCCCGTCTCTCCTCCTCCTCTTCCTCCCCCCGTCCCTCCTCATCCTCCTCCCTCTCCCCTTCTCCCCCTCACTCTTCCCTTTTTCCCATTCCTCTGCCTCTCCCTCTCATCTCCTCCCCGTCCTCCTCCTCCTCCTCCTCCTCCCCCTCACCCCCTTCCCACTCTTTTTTTAATCCCTTCTTTCGCCCCGTCTCTGCTCCTCTTCCTCCTCCCGTCTCTCCCTCTCCTAATCCCCCTCTCTCTCTCCCCTCCTCCTCCTCTTCCTCCCCCCCGTCCCTCCTCATCCTCATCTCCTCCTCCTCCTCCTCCTCCTCTTCCCCCTCCCGTCTCTCCTCCTCCTCTATCTCCTCCTTCTCCCCATCTCTCTCCTCCCCCTCCCTTTCTCCCCCTCACTATTCCCTTTTCCCATTCCTCTGCCTCTCCCTCTCATCTCCTCCCCGTCCTCCTCCTCCTCCTCCTCCTCCCCCCTCACCCCCTTCCCACTTTTTTTTTAATCCCTTCTTTTGCCCCGTCTCTGCTCCTCTTCCTCCTCCCGTCTCTCCCTCTCCTAATCCTCCTCTCTCCCTCTGCCCCTCCTCCTCCTCCCCCTCCCCCCCGTTCCTCCTCATCCTCTTCCCCCTCCCGTCCCCCCCTCCTCCTTCCCTTCCTCCTCCTCCTCATCTCTCTCCTCTCCCTTCTCTTCTCCCCGTCACTCTTCCCTTTCTCCCATTCCTCCGCCTCTCTCTCCCATCTCCTCCCCCTCCTCCCCCCCCTCACTCCTCCTCTTTTCCCCTCTCTCCCCCTCTCTCTCCAATCTGCTCCCGCTCCTTTTTTCTCCTCCCCCGGGTCCTCTTCCCGTGACACTGATTGGGTGCTGGAGTCGCAGGATTTCGGAACATGAGAACCAAATCTCCCTCACTCTTTCCTCTCTCCTCCCCCTCCTCTTCCACCTCTCACCCTTCCTTTTCTTCCCTACCTCCCCCATTCTCTCCTATCTTCTCCACCTCCTCCTTCCCTTCCCGCTCTTCTTTTTATCCCTTCTTTCGCCCCGTCTCTGCTCCTCTTCCTCCTTCCATCTCTCCTTCTCCTAATCCCCCTCTCTCCCTCTCCTCCTCCTCTTCCTCCCCCCGTCTCTCCTCATCCTCCTCCTCCTCCTCATCCCTCTCCTCCCCCTCCTCTTCCCCCTCGCGTCTCTCCTCCTCCTCCCCCTCCTCCTCCTCCTTATCCCTCTCCTCCCCCTCCTCTTCCTCCTCCCGAAGGAGGAGGGAGAGGAAAGAGGAAGGAGTGAGGGAGGAATGGGAGAGAAAGAAGAATGAGAGGGGGAGAAGAGGGATAAGGAGGAGGAGGAGGTGGATGAGGAGAGACGGGGGAGGAAGAGGAGGGGGAGGAGGAGGGATAAGGAGGAAAGAGTGAGGGAGATTTTGTTTTCCTCCTCCTCCACCTCCTCCTCCTCATCCCTCTCCTCCCCCTCCTCTTCTCCCTCTCGCTCTTCTTTTTCTCCCATTCCTCTGCCTCTCTCTCCAATCTCCTCCAGCTCCCTTGTTCTCCTCCCCCTCTCATTCTTCCTTCTCTCCCATTCCTCCCTCACTCCTTCCTCTTTCCTCTCCCTCCTCTTCCACCTCTCACCCTTCCTTTTCTTCCCTACCTCCCCCATTCTCTCCTATCTTCTCCACCTCCTCCTTCCCTTCCTGCTCTTCTTTTTATCCCTTCTTTCGCCCCGTCTCTGCTCCTCTTCCTCCTCCCGTCTCTCCTTCTCCTTATCCCGCTCTCTCCCTCTCCTCCTCCTCTTCCTCCCCCCATCTCTCCTCATCCTCCTCCTCCTTCTCATCCCTCTCCTCCCCCTCCTCCTCCTCCTCCCGAAGGAGGAGGGAGAGGAAAGAGGATGGAGTGAGGGAGGAATGGGAGAGAAGGAAGAATGAGAGGGGGAGGAGAGGGATAAGGAGGAGGAGGAGGAGGTGGATGAGGAGAAGAGACGGGAGGGGGAAGAGGAGGGGGAGGAGAGGGATGAGGAGGAAAGAGTGAGGGAGATTTTGTTCTCCTCCTCCTCCCCCTCCTCCTCCTCCTTATCCCTCTCCTCCCCCTCCTCTTCCCCCTCACGTCTCTCTTCCTCCTCCACCTCCTCCTCCTCCTTATCCCTCTCCTCCCCCTCCTCTTCTCCCTCACGCTCTTCTTTTTCTCCCATTCCTCCCCCTCTCTCTCCAGTCTCCTCCAGCTCCCTTGTTCTCCTCCCCCCAGATCCTCCTCCACTGCCACTGACCAAGCACTGGAGTTGCAGGATTTCGGAGGATGAGAACTAAATCTTCCTTCGGAGGCTGCCTCCACTCTCCTTCCCCTCCAACTTTTTCTGGTCAGCGACCTCCTGACAAACATGCAGGAGGACCCCTCTAACTATGTTTTACTAACCAATGTGTGAGTTTCTCTCCCCAGAAGCCTCCTGCCCTACCTAAGAGGGCTGCTGGACCTCCTGCTGGCCAGTCTCCATTTAAGAAGGTTCGCAAATCTTCCATTTCATTAAATTTACCTAGTTTTATTTTCAACATTTTAGCTACATGTGATTTTCTGGATGTGATCTGATCAGATTTTATTTGAATCAGTCTGTTGTGATTATGTCTGATCAGATCTATTCCAACTTTATTTGAATGGATTTTCTTGGATTGTATTTTGTGTGATTCTATCGGAGCTCGGTTCTTGTCGGTGGAACTCTGGTCAGGGTTTCCTGTTAGAGGTGTGGGTGGATCTGGGAGGGATCGTGGGATACCTCCAGTGGTCCCCCCCTTACAGTGAAGCTCCACTCTGTCAGAAGGTGAACAGGATGCAGACGGCATGTTACACAGGAGTAACATGTATGTCTGTATCCCACCCTGGACCCACAGTGGAGTCCACAGTGACAAGATCACAGTTCAGGAGAGTCACACTGGGATTTAAAAGGGGGGTCAAATGTCTTATTTAAGATAATAAATGTAGTGTGAGGGTGAAGGTCTCGCTGCCAGAGGGAAGTTTCCAGAAAAAAAGGTACGTACGGATCCCTGTGAATGCTGCTGTATGAAAAGGTGAGTTTGGGATTTTGATTTTGCATTCGTATATCTAATATTTTGAAATCTCAACAATAGTAACACTTGGAGAAGATTCTGCTGCGTTTTTCTTTTTGATTTCTTTCAGACTGATGACCCCGGGACCCAAGACCAAGACAAGGATGAACCCAAAAGACGACTTAAAGACGAGTGACCGAGCCCCAACAGAGATGAAGCCAGAGATGACGACCAGCCTGTGAGGAGAAAAAAGAACAACTTTACTGAGACTTTACTGGATGCACTGGTAATTTAAATGTGCTTGAGAAAGAATGACCCAACAGACACTGCATGGTTACACAGGGGTTTAGTATGTAGCATATCACAGTCTGAGAAAACGTAGTTATTTTTGTCAGAATCAATAGAAAAATGTATCTGTATCAGTTTGTTGTTTGTTTGTTTGTTTGTTTTAAAAAAACAAAAAAAAACTAGGTGCTTCAATGACACCAAGCAGATTCAGACAGGATGGAACAGAGATGATGGGAGGCAGATCCAGGACCAGTGCATGACCATCGCAAGACCATTCAGTTAACACAAGGTAAGTTCATGAAATAAACTGGCTAATTAGATATTTTATGTTAAAATGAGCATATGCAGTAAATCAGCTCAAATGTAATTATTTATCTCGAGTCAATAAAAGTTTTCTCTCTTTTTGCTGTCTTTAGAGCTCTCTCTCCAAGATCCTCAATCTAATGAAAGATCAGATAAACAAACCAGACAAGGAACAGCCCAGAAGGAAGTCGGAGCACCCAGAGGAAACCCACACAGTCGCAGAGAGAACATGAACAGAAAGAACCAGACTGAGCAGCCAGGTTGGTATCAATGTAATACAATGTACCTTGTGATAGTGAATTGTTCAGACTGCTACCTCGAATCTGAATCTCACAACACACGTCTGTGATTTGTTTCTTCCATCACTGTGACTCAAAACTAAAGAAGATAAGGAGATGGTTGGAGGAGCCCCAGGACAGCAGAACCAGGCCAGGAAGAATGAAGAAGATGAAGACCAGCCCCAAATGGACAAGAAGAAGAAGAAGAAGAGCAAGCTCCAGATTTCTCCAATGGTAAACTCCCCAAATTCATTGCTTTTACAGATAAGTAATTGATATCCTGATATTTTTCTTATTACACCAAACGAAAAAGGTGACTTTGAACACTAAAATGAGTCCTGTTGGTTGCAGGTAAGCTTTGTAATGTCTGTAAGTTCTGTTAGTTGTTCATTTCCCATCTGCCTGTCCCTCAGAGTTTCTGTCTGAATTTTCGGAGTTCTTCACTGATTTAGTCTCAATACAGACAGAGTCATTATAACAGATGACTTAAATATCCATGTAGATGCTGTGAATGACAGCTTCAACTGCATTTAGCTCATCGTTAGACTCAGTCGGTTTTTCTCAAAATGTTAATATTCCAACCCAGGCTGCTGGAGGATTTCCCATGATGCACTGAGCACCTCTCCTCTCCTCTATATCTCTTCATACAGTTAGACGCCACCTTTGTATGTCACTGACTTGGTGTTTTGTCCTCTGCAGGTTTCTCTGGATCTGGAGCTGCATGTTTCTTATCTGCTGTTATTGGCCTCAGCGACCTCCACAGTCTTCATGTTCTCTTCCTCCTCTCTACCCTCAACCCAACCACAGTTGTTTTTTTTTTTTACTTCCCAGATGGGAGGTTTTTTTTTTCCTCACCCCAATTGGAGTTTTTTTTTTGTACTTCCCAACAACAGGAAGTTTTTTTTTTCCTCCACACTGGTACCACATGCTTGATTTGATCATACTGCAAAAAGAGAAATCCTCAAATAAAAATCAAAACAACACAATAGAACTGTATCTTTTTGTTTAAAAGTGTAACATAATGAACCCTTCCATTTATGCTTATTTTTGGACAACGTGTTCTGTGGTTAGAAAATTATATTAGTCTAAAAAACATGGTTTCAAACCACAGGTTTCTCAAAAACACCTGGACTCCATCTTAAAACTACACAGCATTTGAACATACTGCTGGGTGTGTAATAACTTGGAGTAAATACACAAGATAGTAAATGTTTGACAGTAAAATTAGACTTTTTTTTGCTGCACATTAAGGACTAAAAATGGTAAATAATTTCTGTATAACTTGGTGTCAGATGTTTAAGAAACAAGATGGCGATTGGGCCACGTTTCATAAAATGCTCCAAATATCATCCAACGTGTGTGAATCACTGAAGGTCCTCAGAGCCTCTTTTTAAGTCTGGAGACTGTGCTGGTCAGTCCATGTTTTCAAGCTGACCATCCTGCTCTTTTTTCCTGAAGTAGTTGTGGCATAGCTTGGACTTACAATTTGGGTCATTATCTTGCTGTAGGATGAACCCCTGATCAACTAGGAACATACCAGAGGGTACTGCATGGTGCTGCAGAATGCTGAGTTGGCTGTTTTGGTTCAGGGTTCCTCTCACTCTGTACAAGTCACTGATCCTGGATCCAGCAAAACAGCCTCAGACCATCACGCTTCCTCCTCCATGTTTGACAGTTGATGTCACACACTGAGGAATCATCCTTTGGCCTACTAAACGGCATACAAAAGTCCTGCATGATGAACCAGATATTTCAAATTTTGATTCATCAGTCCATAATACCTCCTTCAGTAGTCCACTGGTGGTGTTTCAGGGCCCAAGCAAGCCTCTTTTTCTTATTCTGATGCCTTAACAAGGGCTTTCTTGCTCCACCTGTCAATTCTGCAACTCCAAGTCTTCTCTTCACAGTTGAAACTGAGACTCGCTTGCTACGACCTCTATACCTCAGAAAAGGACCCTCAGAAACTTGTCTTCTTATTCTGTGGCTTTGGGTCTTCCAGACCTCTTCCTGTTACAGTTTCCCCCAGTTTCTGAGTGCCTTTTGATGGTGAAGAAAACTGTACTCACTGACACCTTGACTTTCTTCACAATTTCTCTGTAGGAAAGACCTACATTTTTAAGTGTTATGACGGTCTGTCTCACTTCTATTGTTAGTCGCCTTTTCCTCACCATTTTTATAGCAACACACTACTTTCTGCTGTACAATACAGTTCAAATCATGCTCTGGAGGGTATGGTGCCACACTGTGTTCCAACACGACTTTTATGCAGACAGAGGGGGTTGTAAGTCATCAAGAAAAGTTGGGACACATGTAAGAATTAGTAGCACTAACTTTCAAGACTTGATCAACCTCCATTGCTGCAGAACAGCTTTAAGTTGTTAATCCATTTCCTGTTCCTTGAAAAAGGCATTTTGTCTATATTTCTGAAATGTACATTATTTTTTCAGTTTTGGGTAACCTTACCTTTTTTTCAAAAAACCTCTGGCAGTTCACCACTTACCTTTGTACCATTTCAAGCTATTCATTGGACTTGAACTACTTGAATTTCAATTAAAAACTGGAAAAAATGGGGCGTTCTAAAACATTTGACCAGTAGTGTATATTGAAAAGAGGAGGGGACTAAGCACTGAACATAGGGGACCCCTGTAGATAGGCTTTGCAGTTTGGACACTTCTCCCCTCCAAGATACTCTGAAGTATCTCCCTGAGAGGTGGGACATGAACCAGCAGAGGGCTGATCCTGAGATCCCAAGTTCAGTGGAGAGGAGGATTTGATGGTTAAGCAGCTGACAGATCTAACACCAATGGAGCTGAAGACTGTCCAGCAGCTCTAGCAGAATGCATGCTACTGTTGTCAAAATCCACTTTACTACAGGAAACGACAACAACGACCTACCACAGTGAAAATGACCAGTTTTACAGAGAATTTTGATCTTGCAGCAAGGCAGCACAGCTCGTTGTTTGTTGTTGCACAATTTGACTTATCACTCTTTTAAGGGAAAACTGAAGCTGCACCTTATCTCTGCCCCATTATTATGGGTATAAAGAAGAATAGACAAGCCAGAGCACTTTTAATCCTATCAAGTGCAACCAGACCATTATGTACTACAGAATGGGCAATATTGTGGTCCAGGGCACACAGGAGTACGAAGACAAGTAGTATCAATAGATGTAAAACATATGTTTCAAACAGTATTCCAGCAAACGTAAAGTAGCAAGATTTTAGTTTTTTTACTTGAATGTTTAGGGTTTAACAAGATCGTTTGGCAAAATGGAATGTGCTTTTCATAAGTACTCATGTCTAACGCAATAAAAATAAGAACTATTGTGTTTGTGTTCGCTTCCATTGACATATCTTCATATCTACAGTGGGCACAGGTCTTCTGCTGCTAAATTTGCCATGTTGCACTCTAGAGAGGGCCTCTGGTTATTTCCAGCAACTCTAGGTTCTCCTATGTGTTTGGAGGCAATTAATGAGGCCAGTGGTACTCAGAAGGTTGCAGTCTGCAACCTCACCACCAGATGACACTAAATCCTACACACTGGATCTTTAAGAGGCTTTTTAATGTTGCTGATGCAGAGTTCATTTTTAATGTATAAAAACACAAGTTTCATGAGCTCATTAAATGCTTTGTTAAATCTTGATCTGAAAGAACCACTAGCAGTCTAGACAAGCTAAAGTACATAGTTAAGCATTTCCGTGACTGTTAGAGGTGCACTGGAAAGTGATGAAAATAATGAAATTGCAACATTCCACCTCCAACGAAAAGAAAGATAAATATAAATGTAAAGCTAATCTATGTGCTTATTGCCTTCAATGAATTTGCACAAAGGCCTCCATTCTTGAACATGTTTCCTATTAAAAATCTAAAATATACAAATGTGGAATAATGTAATAAGGCCAGTGTATGTTCTCCTTTAATTTGAACCATAGATGGTGTGTCATACATCCATCATTTAATTAAATCCACCATAAATTGGTGGTCTCTCCTTAAACAACTTCAGTAGGGTTAATAAATTCAGATGTGGTCTGAGAAGCCAAAAGCTGTACCCAAGAAAAAATGCAAATAAAACTGGTCAATCATCACCATCAACAACAACAGCAGCAGCAACAACAACAGATATACTGGAGCTAGTGTCCAAAAAAATCTACTGAGAAAAATATTTTTTTTGTTGTTTTCAAGAAAGAAATGTGGCATATTACTGCCTTTTCCAATTTCTTTTATTTTATATGGCTTCAACCACAGATGGTCCTCCTTAGGTTAAGAAGTTACCACGGTTCATAATGAAATGTCACATCAACCATTAACTTGCTGTGGAGATACCAGATCAGCAAATCAGATGTGCATGGAGCACTCTAAAAGAAGATCTAAAGAGTGTGCTTCAACTTCTAGAATTCCAAGGTAGATGTTTAAAGTGAGTGAATGAAATAAACCACTGTAAAGAGCTTTCATTCAGTGATTTCACTCTTTACATCAGTTATAGAAGGTTTAAGTGTGATTTCTCTCTACATTACAGGTGCAGATGCTGGCGCCTAAAAAGCCTCTAGTTGTTGATGATTATCTTTCACCCTGCCAGGTCTTACTCTATAGCAGGGGTATTCAATTAAAATTCAAAGAGGTCCAGTCAGATAAATTTTATTAAAGCAAAGGTCCAGAACATCATAAAATCTAACTTGAATTAGTGTGATATATGTTGATGTAACCTAGTAACTTCTTCCCACTTATAGGTTGCATCATTGGATACATAATCTGACACCATTATACTTCTCTAAAACCATTGGTCAGATCATCATATCATATTACAGCATTAGGTCATGCCTCTAAACTTTTACAGAGAACATGTCGAGATCCTGGCCTCTCCCTGGCCTCTCTTCATGCTTTTATAGCAGTCTTCATACATTTTACACCATTATGTGTTGTTGTGTTCCTTATACAATTTTTCAAAAGTTATATTACCTTGAGCAGACACAATTAAGTTTTGAACTCTTCACGTTACATTGTTTTTAAAAGTATATGATTTCTTTTCACATCAAAAATAAATATTTTACTTCATGACTTTTCACCTGCATTCCAGACCCTCATAGTTCTCATTTTGATTTGACATTTCTTCACACACAAATCATTTGATTATCATCAAAACATTGTTGTTTACTAGAATATTGTTGTGGCATTTTAAGATTGAACAAATGATAAAATTAGACAAATGGAATGTGTGAATCAAATTTAAGAGCTAACAAAGATAAGATGGGAAGACCTAACATGTCAACTGAAGTTATGAGTACACTGAAAAATCCTGTGGAACCCAACGGAAGCCTATGGAGCCCATATAGACAGGAAGTTCATGCCCTCTCTTCGTCTGCACTCGTGAGTTGAAACTGTCGAATCCTAGGGCCAGTAACCTCCTAAATCAATCAAATTAATTAATTAACTATCAGAGAATTACTGGACCAGCTCTCCATCTAACGGGTCCGGTTCCCGTAGCCCATATGGTACAACCCAGATGGGATCTGAGGAACGTTTAAGCTGGTAAGCGAGAAAATTCGCCTAGCTTCTAACTGCCTCCATCCAGACGCCTATCCTGCTTCCTCTGATAACTAACTCAACTGAGTAGCCACTTTCGAATGGTCAAATTAATTACCAGTCACGTCTGTTAACGGCAGCTTTTCTCTCATCGGATTCTGCACTTGGTAAGTTGCTAGGTTTAATTTAGAGGTTAAGGAATGGATATCCCCAAGGATAAGTTTAGAAAAGGCCACCCTCGGCCCCAACGATTGGGTAATCTGACAGAACCAGTTTTAGATGTAATGCACAAAATAACCTGACTTTTTACAGACTGAGAAGATATATGTGGTTAATTCATCAACATGATAAAAATAAATAGAATTTCCAATCTGTTAACTTTAATTGCAGGATAAATGCTTTATTATAAAATTTCAGCAGGAAAATAGCAATAGCCCATAAATCATCAGACAACCAATTAAACATTAATTTCTATAACAATCCTCTAATATGACCCCTAACTGGAACTATGGTTTTATCTAAGAAGAGCGATAATCACCCAAACTATGTAATTTGGAGGGAGAGAGCAGACGGTGTGATCAGAACCGGCTGCTCACCTGAAGACCGACGCCCCGCTGGGGCTCTGCTCCAGGGAGGAGGTGGAGAGAGAGTTCAGTCCCGATTTAGATCTGCTTGTATCCTTTACGTTGTTTGGCCCAATAAAAACTTTGTTATAATCCACTCTGGTGTTAATCCTTTTGGAAATAATAGAGTTCAGTAATATTCCTTCAGTCAGCGTTATTTTTAGATCACAGTCTTTTGTAATCCTCCAACAGTGCAGAAAGAGCAGTCCTTAAATCCATAATTCCCGTGGAAAAGTTATTCCTTTTCAGATCATGTTGAATTCTCTTCCAAGTTACGTGGTAAAATCCCCCATGCTCAGAGCATTGCTGCCTGGCTTGCATCCATCCTTGCGACTACCTCGTAACTCTCCCAACAACTCTTTCCAACAGGTGCATTTTATAGCAAACTTCTCTCTCCAGAATTTACATATGCGATGTCAGCATCCAGTTTGCATACGTGATGACAGTACACTTTTAATTTACATACGTGATGACAGCATTCATCCCCCTCCTCACTCGTGCACTGCTCCCATCCACCGACCTCATGGCCTCTGCGTGCTCTGGAGGAACCAAAACCTTGGACTGTTTGGCCCTTTCACCCAGTCTCAGCTTTCTATTACTGTATTTGTTTCATCCACAGCTAAGAGCAGGCCTCCGGTCGGGGAACAGGAGTAGCTGATGTCAGCGCCTAATAATCACTGACACCACACTGTACATCTCTGCACAGTGCGCACAGACTTACGCTAAAACCCCCAAAATATATAAAATATATACAGGTCATTAACTTGTGCGGTGACCCAAGTTTGTCTCGTCTTCTCGCTTCACCTCCAAGTCAACAACCTCCCAATTTCACAGGGTGATCAAACTCTTCTGTAAACATCTCTATTTCGTAGTAATCAAAACCTTAAAAGCATTTCCATTTTCAAAGTAATAAAAACCTTTAACACGTCATTTCTCTTGGCAACCCTAGGCCTCACTTCCTACAGTGAGTTGCTGCCCCCATGTGGCTACTCCCTATACCAACATTATAAAAGACAAGTATTAAAATAATCAACTCCCCACTCCTCTGATTTTTACACTATTCAAAATAAAGATTGCATAAAAAAGACATATTCAAAAATAATCAACTCACCACCATTCCCGGTGAGGTACGCTTCTGATTTCTACGCTGTTTCAAATAAAGATTGTATAAAAAAGACATTCAAAAAATAATCAACTCATCACCTTTCACAGTGAGATACTCTTCTGATTTCTACGCTGTTTCAAATAAAGAGTGTATATATTTAACAGATATAAGCATTTGGTTAGTTTACACACATTTATTACATTAGAGCATGAATTAATGGTAAATCACAGGTTATAATATCATACTGTGCCCCCTCATTTGTCTGTTATTCTGCCAGAAGCCCACACCTATGGCTGACTCGGGGATCTCATACCTCTATTATCTTTGACAAAACCTAGGGCGAGCCACGCAGAAATAATGCCAACCTATCAGAAATAAAAGAGAGGAGGTGGTCTAACTTTTGATACGATCACTTCATGGGCATCATGATTGGGTCTTAAGACGGTGGGTTGTGGCTTTCCAGAACAGAAGAGGTGTGTTTAGAAGGAATTTGCATAGATATAAAAGATGATGTAATGCTTTGTGTAGTCAGTTAAAATCTCGAGATTTTGCTCGTTTGTTTTTACAGCCTCTGCATTGAATAAACATTATTCGCATCAGACTCTGAAGACTGTTTGAGGACTCTTTCTTGAAAACTTTTTTGAAGACTCAACTTTTGATCCAGAATTTACTTTTGACTATGTGTGTGACAAAGCTGTCTGATCATCACCGACCCTTAGCAGGCAGACTGAGTCACAACAATATTCATAATTGCATATTTCACACTTGTTTTAACAGTACTCATCAGTTTAATGACATTTGCTATGGTTATATTATTTCTATTTTTAGCACATGGCACACACGGTACTAATATCTATCCTATCTTATATTTTGTCTTATGCATGAGAAATCTGCAGCTAATATTTTGACTAGTCAAAACTGAATTCTAATTATCTCTAACTGTTTAAACTGGTCAGAATAATATTATAGATGTCTTCAATACAAATTCAAACAAGTCATAGTGTAAGACTGACTAACCAAAAGATTTTGGTAATACCTGTAGTTTTAGTTCAGGATGATCCAACTCAAGTATTAAATGTTACATTGGCTAGTTTTGTAAGTCATACCATACATTGTTGGTGCACTGAGGGACTGGCTTTTTAAATTTTGTTGCACTTTGTAGAGGAACAATAAATGCATGATAGATAGATAGATAGATAGATAGATAGATAGATAGATAGATAGATAGATAGATAGATAGATAGATAGATAGATAGATAGATAGATAGATAGATAGATAGATAGATTGATAGATTGATAGATAGATAGATAGATAGATAGATAGATAGATAGATAGATAGATAGATTGATAGATTGATAGATAGATAGATAGATAGATAGATAGATAGATAGATAGATAGATACTTTATAAATCCCGAGGGAAATTCAATTATTCAGCATCTTAATGACATGTGCATAAATGTATGAAAAAAAGAAAATAAAATGAGGAATGCAATCAAATGTAGCAGTAACAGTAAAAGCATTCATTTTTCACTAAAAATTTAATGAGTCTAAAAGTAAAAAGTATTCTGTATAAAAATAGTCAAACAAAAGCAACCTAGTCTAAAAATGTACTTTTAAATACTAAGTGTAACTGGTAACTACAAGTGTGTAATTAAAATAATTTTGATGATTGACCTTAAAAATAATCCTGTCTGTACAATCAGAAATTTTTGTCGTGTTTTGTCAGGCCTCATTTACTTCTACATAGTCTATTTGACCTTTTATGTGTCTGTCTTGAAAGTGGCTGTATTGGTTTTTCTTGATGTCCAGTGGATAACCCTGTGAAGTTACAGAAGGATGTGACCTGTTTCGTAAGTTTTCTAACTGCCAACAACTTCAATGACAAAATCAGTCACTCTAAATAAAACTGGCTACTGCAATACAGTAGTTTCCTTAAACAAGACCAACAAACTAATATACAGATCATAAAAAGTCAATTTCATACCACAAATACTGTTTGCATTGTTCTAACCAATACTTGTTAGATAAATTAAGACATCTTTGCAAGACATCCAGTTTAATCCTTTCATTGCCATAGTGAAATTAGTAAAAAAAATTAAAAAAATTTCAAAAAAGAAAAACCGTGAGATAAGAACGAACTGTTGTTTTTGTAGTGGACACAGCTACTTAATCTCATTACCAATGACCAATGAAGGCTAATAGCCAAACTGTCAAGGACAGTCCCTCCTTTATATAAACACTGAGGGCATAAATTTAAAACATGGAAAAGTAAATGATGATAAATGTGTTGACTTTCCCACACATGCGTAGCCCACTAACAAACACACACTAACACAACATAAAAAAAAAATGCTGATGTCATCTGACCCAGCTTTTTTTTTGCCTTGCCCCTAAATAGAAATTTCTCCTCGATCAAAGTCTTTTATGCATTTACAGTTTTTCTCAGTCGCATTGGTACATTTCTCAGATCAGAATGGAAATTCTCAAAACTACTTGTTCAATCTTCACATCATTGTGTCACTTGTGTGAATCAAAAAAGCAGTTTCTCATTTCTTTGAACAAGTTGCAAATGCTTTGGTACATCCATACAAATGATTATGTACAATGTTCTGCTGTTTCCTACATTATCAAGTGCTTACGTCATGTTGATCAAAACCCACAACATTTAGGCATTAGTTCATCGCTTAAGTGTTTACATCAAAATGCTTGAACAAGTTGTCATAATATGTCAAGGATATTTCTATACATTTCCATTAGACTTTTTTTCCTAAATCTGTCCTGAATGGGTAAATTGCTCCCAGGTGAATCTTAACTTTCTCTACGAAGGGAAATGTGTGAAGGGTTAGGGTTTTCTGAAATCGCTCAAAGACGCAAGAGAAGATATTCGTGATGTGGATGAGAATTTGTGGCCCAACAGACAGGAACATCAGGAGGTGTAGGAAGACTGCACTGTAATTCTTACAGTACTGCATGTACAGTTTTCCCTCAGGAGATTGTTCTATGTTAACATTTCTACTTTTTTTTTCTTTGTGCTATGCAGGACTGTTTTTCTTTCTGTATCACAATGATGTGGTCTGTCAACAAATTACAATACAACCAGTAAAAGCGTAAATGTGAATCTTGTCCAGTCTCTTGCAATCAATCTCCCACATACACTAAGGTGTAACTTACAATTTACAATAATTGCCATCAAAACTTTAGCCATAGTTTACATCAGAACATCCCTCCAGATTACACAGTTATAATGACAACATAATGAAGCAATTTGACTGTCTTATCCATACACAATGACACAAGGACTTGTCATTCTGATGGCACTGATATGTTCAGATATTTACTTTTGAGAGATGAACTAAGGATTTTGAGCAAGAGACTTGCTTTTGCAGGTATTCCATGGTGTTCTGCTATTTGCATGAATTGTTTTGAGAAATGCGTTTCCTGTTTTGCAAATGTCGAGGATGATTCGAGAAATGTAACAAAGTGACTGAGAAAAACTGTAAGCTGCCTGAATTGTCATGTTTGGAGCGATGAGAATTGTCCTCATGTTTGAATCACTCCAAGATAAATCACATCATATTAGATTCTGTCAATGAGATCATGCTTTTGAGGGTTATTGTTGTTGATAGCTAGATGTAATGTTCATTTTGACAAAGCAAGTGTGAGTTCTAATTTTTTTGTTTGTTTTGAGCTGTTCAGAAATCTTTAATCCAAAACCAGTGCAAAAGATAGATTACATGCATTAGGATCTTTAGCAGTCTCTTTAAACTATTTGTAACTTCTGTTTTGAAAACGACATTATGCACACCTCACGTCTCTGTTAACAGCCAGCACATGCCATGAAGCTATTTTTAATCCACCAAGGAATGCAGCAGAGTTATGTGACGATCACCGTTGGTTTGTCTGTCTGTCTGTTAGCAACATTACTCAAGAACGGACTAACAGATTTGGATGTAATTTTCAGAGAAGGTCAGAAATTACGTGAGGACCAACCATCAATTCCCGCCACCACAGAGCTACATAGTTAGATCATGTGATTTGGTATCCATACATAACATACACATGCATAACACATGCCTGTGCTCAATGCAAGGTCATTTTGTTTGTGGGTACATCTATACTAAATGGCCACATTCTATGTTGCCATAATTTCTGATCATCAATAACTAATAAACAAATGCTGCATTTCTGACAATGCCATATGGGGGAATGAACAGCCTTGGCAGAGTACTGCGCTCTCTGAGTGCTTTTCTTGTTTCTGCTTGTTTTAAAAGGAAGCAGAAAAAGAATGAGATAAATGCACCTGTTTAATTTCCATGCTGATATGTACCGGGTTCTCATTGGTCCAGCAGGGGGGAAAATGAGCATAAATATTACTGGTGCAACAGAAGGTGAGTGTGTTTTTTTCTCTCACCCAGTGAAAACATGAAGTTGGTCATTCTGGTCGCTGTGTTCGGGCTCAGCCTCGCCCAGCATAACCCCCATTTCAAATATGGAAGGACATCCATCGTCCATCTCTTTGAGTGGCGCTGGGCCGACATCGCTGCCGAGTGTGAACGCTTCTTGGGTCCCAAGGGCTTTGGAGGTGTTCAGGTATGTATGGCTGAACATAAGTGTGGGGCTTATTCTAGTTCTGTAGAAGGATAGTAATGCTTACTTTTCCAAATTGACAATAAAATAATAAGCAAAATTATTGCACCAGACGTTTGCACACAGATTACTACAACTGCTATAAAAGAGTTATTTGAAATAATTTCACTAGCAAGAACCACACCCTTAATTTGAACAAGTGAAAAGGGCAGACTGGTATGTATAGACGTACGACAGAAAGGGGAGTGATTGAGGTGTGGTCCTGCTCGTGAACCTCAGCTAAAGATTTTAGCTCCAATCACCATGTATTCACTGTATATTCTGTACATTACAGTAAAAGTGATTGTGTTTATTAAATTTTTAAAAAAAGTGAAATATTAAGATAACACACGATTCCAGTTTTTCTGTTGGTATCATAAAGATAATAATAACTAATGTTTATTCTCCTTTTTTATCAGATCTCTCCTCCAAATGAGCACATTGTGCTGAACGATCCCTGGAGACCCTGGTGGCAGAGATACCAACCAATCGGCTACAAGTTGTGTTCCAGATCTGGCAGTGAGAACGAGCTGAGGGACATGATCTCCAGATGCAACAAAGTTGGGGTAAACGACATTAAAGCCATGATTTTGTGAGCATTAGGATCAATATTGTATAATGTTTGACAGCTCCTTGTAACTCTACAGGCTTGTAAAAATCCACAAATTCTTATCAGATACATTTTAGGAAACCGCATACTTGACATACAATGCATTAGTACCAAAGTGTTTCATGATAACAGACACCTGGTATTTTAGGACAAAATAAAGAAAAACCCACAATTTAACAAATTAATGTTGTTTTTATAGGGAGCATTCATTCACACTTTTATGTAACACATTTTGTTGCTGCTTTGTAAAATGTTTGAGTTACTGGACCACCAACATAGCAAACCAACAGTGGACAGTGCACTTCTGGCATGTATCTGTGATGTGAGAATCTTCCATCCTGTATGTAACCACAGGTCAACATCTATGTGGATGCTGTCATCAACCATATGTGCGGAGCTGGTGGTGGAGAGGGAACCCACTCCTCATGTGGAAGCTGGTTCAGTGCCAACAGGAAGGACTTCCCTACAGTCCCCTTTTCTTACCTGGACTTCAATGACTATAAATGCTATACTGGCAGTGAAAATATTGAGAACTATGACGATATGTATCAGGTAATGAATATCACTGAGAAAAACTAATGAGATTGTTACTGTTTTCCCTTTAGGTAATTTCACAAGTTGAAGTTCACAAATTTTCAATGCAAAGGTCACACTAACTAGTTTTTAAGCTGTTTTGGTAACGGTGACAACATTTATGAATAAAACCTATGCATACAGATGTTACATACATTCGAATTAAAATTATAGTTAATATATGATGATCGTGACAAATGATGATGTAGATTGGATGTAAACAGTCATTTACTGCTCCAGGTGCGTGACTGTCGTCTGCTCGGTCTGTTGGACCTTGCCTTGGAGAAAGATTATGTTAGGGGCAAGGTGGCTGACTACATGAACAGCCTGATTGACATGGGTGTGGCTGGATTCAGAGTGGATGCCTGCAAGCACATGTGGCCTGGTGACCTGTCTGCTGTCTATGGCCGTCTACACAACCTCAACACCAACTGGTTCTCTGGTGGCTCCAGACCCTTCATCTACCAGGAGGTAGTTTTTCAGTTTATGGTTATGGTTATGTTTATCTATGTTTAATGATTCCTTCAATAGTCACTGTCTTTAGCTCATTTTAGCTTTGAAGCTGTGATGGTGCCATAAAATAAAAGATTCACTTTGAGGGTGCTCAAGTCAAAATCAATGAAAATAAAGCTCAGAAACAGCCTGAAATTTTAAGAATACAGATTGTGATCTTTAGAATATAGACATATATGCCATGTCTTTGCTAAAAACATGAAGGAAATTCATGTTTAACAACAGAAACATGGTTTTTATCTGTTGGTGTCTCAGACTTTGTCAGTTCACAACTCACTGATATGGTGCAGTTAATCTAAACTATACCTATTTACAGAGCATGGATGCTATGAGTTAGGTACTGTTTTTGCCCTAGGTTATTGATCTGGGAGGTCAGCCCATCACATCTGGACAGTACACCCATCTGGGAAGAGTGACTGAGTTCAAATATGGCGCCAAACTGGGAACTATCTTCAGAAAATGGGATGGTGAAAAGCTGTCTTACACCAAGTAAGTGAGTTTGTGTCAGTGTGCCCAAATCCTACAGTATAACACAGTGATGTAACAAAGGAAGTTATTTAACCATGGCCATAATTATATATTGTCAATTAATTGCTAGATTTAACAGATAATTTCTTACTTGCATCAGTCCTGTTTGACCAGAAGTGGTGCATTTAAGAGGTTCTGAGATGAAATAGTATGGAAATACTTAGTCAAAAATAATAGTTATCAGTAAAATTGTATTCATGTGTCCAGGAACTGGGGAGAGGGATGGGGCTTCATGTCCAATGGCAATGCCCTGGTGTTTGTTGACAACCACGACAACCAGAGAGGTCATGGTGCTGGTGGTGCATCCATTGTTACCTTCTGGGACTCCAGACTCCACAAGATGGCTGTCAGCTACATGCTTGCTCACCCTTATGGAGTAACCAGGGTCATGTCTAGCTACCGATGGAACCGCAACTTCGTGAATGGAAAAGTATGCTGTCTCTTTGGTAATGTCGAAATGCAGTCATGCAATAGTGTGTATGTGGAACAGTTTTGTTAAACATGTTTGCTGATCATTGAAGGATCAGAATGACTGGATGGGCCCTCCCAGCCATGGTGATGGATCCACCAAGCCTGTTACAATCAACTCTGACCAGACATGTGGAAATGACTGGGTGTGTGAGCACAGATGGCGTCAGATCACGTGAGTTGACAGAACGCAAGAGATGCATGATTCACTTCTGCTTGGTCACATGGATGTGAAAAGTTTGATGTAAGATGGATTTTATTTTCATGTATTTCCTCTTTAGGAACATGGTCATTTTCCGTAATGTGGTCAATGGACAGCCTCAGTCCAACTGGTGGGACAACCAGAGCAACCAGGTTGCCTTTGGACGTGGTAATCGTGGTTTCATCGTCTTTAACAATGATGATTGGTAAGAACTTGGCAATGTAACTGGTTTGCAAAAAAAATACATTTCATATGAAAATGAGGTTAAACAAATGTATGGAACTGGAGGCGGGTACATGGCAACATCTACCAGACTGTTGGGGCCCTTAGCAAAATATTTTTCACATGAACATCACCAACATTTGGGATATAACCAATTCCCAACCCAAAATTCTGTGACCAAAACCAATATCTAAAGTTGTGAAAATATAATTGTCTTGTTATTGAACAAAAGACACCTTTCAGAATTTTCAAAAAGTAATATCATCTTATCTTCATTTATGTACGGTATTTTTATCACTTCTCTTTCCATGATGCAAGGGATGTCCCCCTCTAACCAATATACTACTGACTTACAATTTATGCTTGTGTTTTGGAGAAAATAAGCAAAGCAGGAAGGCAAGATTTTCACAGAAAATTTTTATTTTGACGTTGGAGTGGTTTTAACAACAAGCTCCTTGTCTTCATCGTCCAGGGACCTGGATGTGACCCTCAGCACTGGCATGCCTGGTGGTACCTACTGTGACGTTATTTCTGGCCAGAAGGAAGGAAACAGGTGCACTGGGAAGCAGATCCAAGTTGGTGGTGATGGCCGTGCCCACTTCAGGATCAGCAACAGAGATGAAGACCCCTTTGTTGCCATCCATGCTGAATCTAAGTTGTGAACACATTGTTAAAGTTGAAATAAATCACAATTTTTAAACTTCAATGGTGAATGTGAAGGAAAAATTGCTCTCTTTCCCCTTATCAAGATATCTCCTCGCAGCTGTTGGCTGAAGACATCCCATAATATCATGCAGGTTGCATCTGTCAACTACAGTCACCTTAAATGAAGTTGTAGAACCTATAGGTCACCTGAAATTATCCTACAGGTTGTCACCTTTGACCTCTGTTCCTATTTGCTTCTTCCAAACTGAGGCTTGGAGCACATTCAGACCTTCTCTGTCCCTAATATGAGCCTGAGAAAGGCAAATGCTGCAAAAGAAGATCCATGAGATAGAGGCAAATGCTGTAACAAAAACATGACTTGGTTGAGATTAGATACTGTTTAGTCTGACGTTACGGAGTAGAAAGTTGTCTCCATAGTGGGCCGCAATCTAAATATGGCATTCCTCCCAACTCAATATATACCCAAGGTTGAAGAGAATCCTCAGAATTGATACTGCCAGTGCTCACATCCCTGTGTTGCTCGTTGCATCATTTATATCTGTAAACCTTATTCTCAACATGAGCCATCTGAGTCTCCAGAGTGTCTCTGAATCTGCCTCCTCGTTCGTCTCTCAACATCGCAAAATTCCATAACAGTAAATATATAGAGTTTTTTATTCGTGATATGGGACAGCATGGTTTACAGTCACTAACCATCTATGTTGCTAACACTGTCACATCACAGCAAAAAAGTACTGGATTTCAATGAAGTGGAGTTTGCATATTCTCCATCTTCTCCCTCTGCCAGCATGAGTTTTTACCAGGTGCTCCAGCTTCCTCCCCACAGTCCAAAGACATGCTTCGGTTAATTGGTTTAACTACACTGCTTGGTTGACTGTCTCTGTGTTGGTTCACTGATGATGGACTGGTGACTCATCCAAGGTGAACCCTGCCTTCACCCTAAGTCAGCTGAGATAGAAGATAAATCAGTGTATAGAAATGGATGGATGGAATATAATTTTCATAAGCACATGTGTAAGGTCTTGACCTTACTATGTGAAGTGCTATGAGATGACATATGTTGTGAATTGCCATTATATGGATAAAATTGAATTGAACTGAATGTTTCTACTCACTTAAATATAAGGATTTTCGTGTGTTTGTGAGCTTGCAATGAACCTTACAATAATCTACAAAACATAAAATGCAGCTCTTAAATGAAATAAATGAATACATACAGTATATTGAGGATTTTTTGAAAATTTATGTCACCCCTGTGAAAAAGTAATTTCCCCTCTGAACCTAATAACTAGTTGGGCCACCCTTGTTGCAACAACTGCAGTTAAATTTTTGCCAAAACTTGTCATTACTCTTACATCGCCATGGTGGAATTTTGACCCACTCTGTAGAATAGTTGTAGTACAGCTACATTAAATGTTTTTCTAACATGAACTATCCTTTTACCTTCTTGACACAGCATCTCAATTAGATCGAGTCTAGACTTTGACTTGGCCACTCTAAAAATAATATTGTTCTTCTTGAGCCACTCAGAGGTGGACTTGCTTGTGTGCTTTGGGTCATTCTCATGCTGCATAAACCATTTGCACTTGAGCTTAGGGTCATGAACTGATGGATGGATATTCTCCAAGAGGATTTTCTAAAAGAGAGCAGAATTCATGGCTCCATCAGTTATGAGAAGTTGTAAAGGTCTCCCATGGATACCATTTTTGTCCAGTGACTTCTTTATTGTGGAATCATGTAGACTGACATTAACTGAGGCAAGTGAAGCCTGCCATTCTTATGATGTTTGTTTGAGTTCTTTTGTGACCGCCTAGATGTTGGCATGTTCTTGGGTAAATTTTGGTAGGCCTGCCACTCCTGGGAAGGTTCACCACTGTTCCATGTTTTCTCTATTTGTGGATAATGGCTCTCACTCTGGTTCTCTGGAGGGCCAGAACCTTAGCAATGGCTTTGTAACCATTTCCAGACTAATAACTGTCAGCATATTTTGAGAACCTTTAGCTTACTTCACAGTCAGACAGGTTCTATTTATGTGATGCTCAGATTCAGTAAGCCTGGTAACAATCATATGTTGATGTGGCTGTAGCTGAGCGGGTAATTACTTTTTTACATTGGGCATGGTATAGGTGGACAATAATTTTCCTATAATAAATTAAATCATCCTTTAAAAACAGAATTTTGTGTTTTGTTTGGTTATTTTTCTCTTACAATAAAATTAGTTTAATGATCTGAAACTTTTAAGTGTGACAAATATGCAAAAATAGAAGATATCTGTTGGGGGGCAACTACTTCATCACAGCACTGTATATATACTTCAGTTATGCTGTTGGGGCAATAGTCCTCGGTAGGATCGCCCAAGGTAAAGTCTTTTCGGAGGAGCAGACAAAGAGCAATTCATAAAACTCCAATGAAATCCCAAGTAAAGAAAGGC
The DNA here is from genome assembly GCF_022539595.1 of Amphiprion ocellaris. Taxonomy (NCBI): domain Eukaryota; kingdom Metazoa; phylum Chordata; class Actinopteri; family Pomacentridae; genus Amphiprion; species Amphiprion ocellaris. The sequence continues at coordinate 24,998,304 of NC_072775.1, forward strand.
ATCACCTTGCACCTCCTAGAACCGGGCCCAGGAGGGAGCTCGCCAGTGAGCATCTGGCGGCTGAGCCTTGTCCTGTGCTGTCCCACAGTTGGCATAGACTGAAACAGCAACTTGGCCCAATGGATCCACCACCTGCAGGGCTGGAAACTGGGGTTGGGTGCCATGCCAACCAGGCAGCGGACAAGAGCGAGCACCAAGGCATATTTCACCTGGTAGTGTAGACCAGTGGTGGGGAGGTAATATGTCACTTTGACAGCGAGGAAGGAATTTGGGCTGATGCAGGAAGTGGAGTGGTACTGACTACATATAGCTGACCTCACTCGACTTCTGGAAGCAAAATCCCGGAGAGGGGTTGAACTCTCCTTTTCCGGAGTTGCTCAATATTTAAAGTACCTGGCAAGTGTTGGGATACTCACAAGTGTCTAGCTGAGGGCTACTGTATTGGAGTTTTCCCCAGAGAATGAGAGGGTTATCTCTCTGTGACTGTGTTACACTCATTTGAGCAATGATGGAGAAACCCAGAAGAATGGCCTGTCTGATCTATACCTGAGTAGTGTTCTGTAATAGGACTTCTGTGCTAGTAATAGATTAGCCATGAGAAACATAAACACCATGTTCAAGCATAAAAGGCTTAAGTTTATCTGGTACCAGAGCACCTTAGGCCAAAGGCGAATGACCAACTTTGCAGTCATGTCATCAGACCTGCAGCCGTATGCCTCGGACACTCGGATGAAGAGAGGAGAAGAGCTGTTAACTGATGATCACCTGGTGGTGAGTTGGATCCGATGGTGGGAATGGCTGCCAGACAGACCCGGTAAACCCAAATATCTAGTAAGGATGGACTGAACACATCTGGTGGAGGGGTACATCCATGACATCTTCAAATCCCACTTCAGGAGAATTTTGCATTCTGGATGAGGGTGGAGACATGGAATTTGAATGGGCCATGTTCAAAGCCTTCACTGCAGGAGCAATTGCTAGGAGTTGTGGCCAGAGGGTCACTGGTGTCAGCAACCTAAAAACCCACTGGAGGATACCAGCGGTAAAGGAGGCTATCAGGGTGAAGAATGAGGCCTTTCAGACATGGTTGGCTCGGGGGTCTCCTGCAGTGACAGACGGGTACCAGTGAGCCAAAAAGGACTGCAGCTGTAGCAGTTGGGAAAACCTCGGGTGTTGAAGGAGTTCTCAAATGCTATGGAGAAGGACTTCTTTGGGGCCTCAAGGAGGTTCTGGCAAACCATTTGGTGTCTCAGGGAGGCAGGGCTGAATTCTCTGTACATTGTTGAACTGTCTAGGCTGACATGTCTCTTCATTGTCATGTGGTCATTGGGGACGGTGCCTGTGCAGTGGCAGACTGGGGTGATGGTTCCCATTTATAAAAAAAAAAAATAAAAAAGGGGGGGGGGGGGGGGGCAGGAAAATGTGTTCAGTTTTGCTGATATGACACTACTCAGCCTCCCTGAAAAAAATTCCTCATGGTGCTGGAAGGGAGGCTCTGACCAATTGCTGAACCTTGGATTCAGGAGGAACAATGTGGATTTCATCCTGTAAATTTTTATCAGTGCTGCTGTGGAGGTCTTGGGAGTTTGATCAGTTAGTCCACATGTAGTTTGTGGATTTCGAAAAGGCTTCTGAACGTGTCCCTGTAGGGGACCCTGTGGGAAGTCCTGTAGGAGTGTAGAGTTCTGCGGTTTTGTTTTGAGCCATTCTGTCCTTGTACATCCAAAGTGACAGTTGTGCTCACATACAAAGGCAAACACATTCCCTGTGGGTGTTGAATTCCATCAAGGCTGTCCCTCGTCTCCGTTCCTGAGCAAAGGAGTTTTAGTATTGCGGTATTGTGTTCACCAGTGCTGGGATAGGGTGAGGAGCTTGGGCATCCAAAGAGCTCGGAACAGAGTTCCTGCTCCTTCACGTCGAAAGGAGATAGTTAAAGTGGTTTGGACATCTGATTCAGATGCTCCCTGGGGGACATCCTTTGGAAGTTTTCTGTGAACGTCCAGCTGGGACCCCAGGCACATCTGCCTAGGGTCACCTGATGCAGGTAATATTTCAAGGCACAATCAGTTCTCCAGGAGATCCCGTGGTGCTTGGTACTGTATTGTGTGTGTGTTTTGTCAGGCCTTATTTAGTTCTACATACTCATTTATACATTTCTCATTTGAAAGTGGCTGTTTTGGTTTTTCTTGATGCACAAAGGATATCCATATGAAGCTACACAAGGATGTAGCATATTTTGTAGCTAAGTAATATGTAAATTTCTTAAAACAAGACCAAGAACTAATATATAGACCACATAAAAGTCAATTTTCTGCCAGGAATATTGTTCACATTGTTCTTACTCATGCTTAGTAAATAAATGAAGATGTCCTTGCAAGAAACACAGCTACATAATCTCACTACCAATGTAGGCTAATACCCAAACTGTCAAGGACAATCCCTCCATTACATAGATACTGAGGCTGGATTAAGTGTGAATTTATAACATGTGAAAAAGTCAATTTTAATGAATGTGTTTTCTTTCCCACACATGTGCCACTATAACCTACTAACAAAAACACAACACACAAACACAAAATGAAAAAAAAAAACACTGACTTTGAATAACTTGAAAGTCCAAAGCACTTTTGTTTGCTCTGTCCCCAGACAATGTTACAACATCATCTGGTTATTGAACTGAGTGAACAAATATTAAAGCAGGATTAACTTGAACTGTCATGTTCAGAATGGTAAGAGTTGTCTTCATATTAGAATCACTGCTAGATATATCACAGATCTGCTTTTTTTTATTTAAACATTGATTATTTTTTTCTTTTTATTTTAGCTCTGCTTTAATTTTTTTTTTGATCTGCACAGAAATCCTGAATCAAAAACCAGTGCAAAAGATTGATTACAAACATTGGGATCTTCAACAGTCTCTTTCAGTTATTTATAGCTTATTTTTGGATAAAGACATTATACACACCTCTTGTCTCTATGTTTCCAGCCAGCACCTGCCTTGAAGCTATTTGTCTTGCTTGGTTTAAAAAAAAAAAAAAAAAAAAGGTGAAAAACCTGATAAAATGCAGCTGTTTAATCTCCATGCTGATATTTACCAGCTTCTCATTGGTCCAGCAGAGGGAGTATAAATATTACTGGTGCAACAGAAGGTGAGTGTGTTTTTTTCTCTCACCCAGTGAAAACATGAAGTTGGTCATTCTGGTCGCTGTGTTTGGGCTCAGCCTCACCCAGCATGACCCCCACTTCAAATATGGAAGGACATCCATCGTCCATCTCTTTGAGTGGCGCTGGGCCGACATCGCTGCAGAGTGTGAACGCTTCTTGGGTCCCAATGGCTTTGGAGGTGTTCAGGCATGTATGGCTGAACATAAGTGTGGGGTTTATTCTAGTTCTGTAGAAGGGGAGTAGTGCTTACTTTTCCAAATTTACAATAAATTAATAAACAATATTCAAGTTGCATTTTGATGATGCACAAGAAGTTTGCACACAGATTGCTACTACAGGTATGAAAGAGTCCTTTAAAATTGTTTAATGTGCAGTTACTATGTATTCTGTACATTATAGGAAAAGCAATTGTTGTTATGTAATAAAAGAATGTAAAATATTAAGATGACACACAATTCCAACTTTTCTGTTTGAAAAATGATGATAACAAAATGTTTTTTCTCCTTATTTTTTAACAGATCTCTCCTCCAAATGAGCACATTGTGCTGAACGATCCCTGGAGACCCTGGTGGCAGAGATACCAACCAATCAGCTACAAGCTGTGTTCCAGATCTGGCAGTGAGAACGAGCTGAGGGACATGATCTCCAGATGCAACAAAGTTGGGGTAAACAACAAATTGCCACTTCATGCTTTTTGCATTAGAATCAAAATGTTTTCGGACAACAATAATATAACAACACCTGGAATTACAGGAAAAAAGAGTGAAGATCCACAATGCCTCAATTTAGCAAATCACCTCAGAGTGAACTTAATGCAAAAATAAAATAAGAAAAAGTGATTAATGATAGAAGATAAATGTTGATTTGTTGGGTTGCACTTTCAACACTATTTACTGCAATAGGTCAACATCTATGTGGATGTTGTCATCAACCATATGTGTGGAGCTGGTGGTGGAGAGGGAACCCACTCCTCATGTGGAAGCTGGTTCAATGCCAGCAAGAAAGATTTTCCCAGTGTCCCCTATTCCCACTTGGACTTCAACAACTACAAATGCAGGACCGCCAGTGGCAACATTGAGAACTATGGTGACAAATATCAGGTGATAATGTCACAGAGAAGCACTGTCAGAACAGTGAAATTTACAGTTTTATCTGTAAAACTTTTTCCATGTCATTAAGGAATCCATACAGCAAAATGTATTCATAAGTTCACTCAGAACCACAGTTTGAGTTACTCACACTGAACCCTATGATTTAGTTGGCAGTGCACAAGTCTGACCACTATCATATAAATGTTTTGAGTAATCAGGATGACAGTAGTAACAGGAAAAGTGTTATCATAAAAATGGAAATTTGGTAAATTATATCTGCAAGAAGACATTTAAAACATGTGTAACGGTGCGATAATCAATTCCTCCAGGTACGTGACTGTCGTCTGGTTAGTCTGTTGGACCTTGCCTTGGAGAAAGATTATGTTAGGAGCAAGGTGGCTGACTACATGAACAGCCTGATTGATATGGGTGTGGCTGGATTCAGAGTAGATGCCACCAAGCACATGTGGCCTGGTGACCTGGAGGCTGTCTACAGTCGTCTGCACAACCTTAATACCAGCTGGTTCCCTGGTGACTCCAGATCCTTCATCTTCCAGGAGGTAGTTTTCCCAAAATGCTTTTATAAAAGTCCCTCAAATATAGTGATTGAATATCTCAAAAAGACAGAAGAAAATGTATGGAGTCAGTACTATTATTATACATCGGTATCAGTTAGGTACCACTGTATAGTAAAAGCTCCTTGTCAAATACAGATGTAACTTCAGTTCACGTCCATATTTGACAGTTGTTTGTTTTGTTAGAATATCTTGCTGTGCCAGCAGGCTAGATGAACTTATTTGAACTTGATTTTCAGGGAAACATGCAGAGAGTGAAAACAAACTGCTGCCAGGAACACTTGTGTTCAATGGCATGATTGGTCAAGCCCCAGCTGTAATCTACATGTAAGCATGTGATTGGATGAGTAAAACACCCTCATACCCAGTATTTATTACTGATAATTCAAAGCAGCAGTCTGCAGGGCTGTGGGAAAAGAAGCCCAGAAATCAAGCTGGCAAACTCTAACACTCAGGGAGCATATGTTACCGAAGTTATTAGTTGACAAGTGCTGAAATAGCACGTTATAATATGAAATATTGTAATCTACGATGCAGAAATAAAACAGTCACTAGTGATATATAAAAAGTGTCCTCTGACTTCCTAAGAGACATGAGTGTTTAACAGTATAAATATGATTCTTGTCACTATAGAACTAAACAGTTATGCTATATCACTGATATATTACTGCTAATCTAAATCAGTTTAGAGCATGAATGATATGGGTTATGGGCTGTTTTTGCTCTAGGTTATTGATCTGGGAGGTGAGGCCATCTCGTCTAGTGAGTATTTCCATTTAGGAAGAGTGACTGAGTTCAAATATGGTGCCAAACTGGGAACTGTCTTCAGAAAATGGGACAATGAGAAGCTGTGCTACACCAAGTATGTGTATTTCTGCTGCCTAAATCATATATCACACTGATACTGAGATTTTTTTTACATGTTAAGGATGTGTCTAATAAATAAGTGATGACAAAGTCTTATTGAAAATAGAAATGTAGAATTTCTTAATTAAATGCTTATTTCATTATAATATGATCGCAATATTCCAAGGCAAACTGCTAACTTGTGTTTGTCTTTACAGGAACTGGGGAGAGGGATGGGGCTTCATGCCTAATGGCAATGCTCTGGTGTTTGTTGACAACCACGACAACCAGAGAGGTCATGGTGCTGGTGGTGCATCCATTGTTACCTTCTGGGACTCCAGACTCCACAAGATGGCTGTCGGCTACATGCTTGCTCACCCTTATGGAGTAACCAGGGTCATGTCTAGCTACCGATGGAACCGCAACATCGTGAATGGAAAAGTATGTTCTTTGTTGCAGATCCAATGTGCTTGGGAGCATTTTTGGTCAAATCCTTTTATGCATCATTGTGTTGTAGGATCAGAATGACTGGATGGGCCCTCCCAGCCATGGTAATGGATCCACCAAGCCTGTTCCCATCAACCCTGACCAGACATGTGGAGATGGATGGGTGTGTGAGCACAGATGGCGTCAGATCAAGTGAGTTGACAGAAAGCAAGAGATGCATACTGCTGACTTTACACACAGAACATGATTCACTTCTGCTTGGTCACATGGATGTGAAAAGTTTGAAGTAAGATGGATTTTATTTTGATGTATCTCCTGTTTAGGAACATGGTCATTTTCCGTAATGTGGTCAATGGACAGCCTCAGTCCAACTGGTGGGACAACCAGAGCAACCAGGTTGCCTTTGGACGTGGTAATCGTGGTTTCATCATCTTTAACAATGATGATTGGTAAGAACTTGACAATGTAACTGGTAGTTCTTGACTGAAAACTAGTTTCAGACACTTAAGTGTAACAGCAAGATTTAGTAAAGTACTAAAACATAACTCATGAACAATCAGCAATGAAGAACAATAGTATGATCAAATCCAACTACATTCTGACATAAAAACATGTTTTATAGCTTGTGTGTTCTTCGTTTTATTTCCTGAAAGCTGCAAACATTGCTTGACAAAACTCCCAAGTAGGTCTTTTTTAAAAAAATTTTTAACATTTTTCCCCCCCCTTGTGTCAGTTTGTCACAATATCTCACCAGCTTATATCCTATGCATGTTTACAGTAAACAATATAGCAAAAAAAGTAACCAAGGTTTACTCAAAATACTGATTTGGTGTGATAATGCACTTGGTTTTTAACAACAATATGTCCCTTGTCTTCATCGTCCAGGGACCTGGATGTGACCCTCAGCACTGGCATGCCTGGTGGTACCTACTGTGACGTCATTTCTGGCCAGAAGGAAGGAAACAGGTGCACTGGGAAGCAGATCCAAGTTGGTGGTGATGGCCGTGCCCACTTCAGGATCAGCAACAGAGATGAAGACCCCTTTGTTGCTATACATGCTGAATCCAAGTTGTAATAATATTCTGTATACCTTGAATGATGAACTTGATACTTTACTGACACAATTAAAAACACTCTGAATCATATTATTTTGCCATTGACTTCAAGTTCACTTTGACATAGAAGAACAATGGAACTTAAAGCCATTTAGAGACACTTTGAAAAAAGTTTCATTTGTTTCATGTTCATATGCAACATTATTCATTATTCTCAGTCTGCTGTATCCTGTTTCTGTGTATTATTTGGAGTTGTTACCACGAGTGCGACTGTGAGCGATTTAACTTCTGTGTTTTACCAGCTCCTGCAAATAAACGTTGGATTTGATGCCAAAGAGAGAATGCTCTGCTTGATTCTTAACACAGCACAAGAGAGAGAGAGAGAGTATATAACCGCTACACAGGCAGATGACGTAGTGTTCATTTATAGTCATAGTTACAGTGACGCCGTGCTGCCATCTCGCCATGATACAGAAATCCTTAACAAATCCGTGGATCCAGACTATAAGCTGCATCACTGCAAAAATCTAATCACTTGGTCCTTGTGTCATTTTTGACCTTCTCTGAAAATTTCATCCAAATTTGTTAGCCAATTTTTGAGTAATGTTGCTAACAGACAGACAAACAAACAGACAGACAGACAAACAGACAAACCAATGCCGATTTTCACATAACTCCGCCATGTTGCTTGGCGGAGTAATGAATCCAGAGAGGCTCCGCGCAGAACTCTACTCATTTTTACTGAACATTAGATGCTGCAGTTACAGAAGAATACTTGCACATTACTTTGAGTAACTCATACTTCTCTGGGGAAGAGTTACTTCCCATTCACTTCAAAATAAAAGCGCATTAAATAAATGAACTTTCACATGAACTTTACCAGAAAAAAAAATCTTCTCTTTAAATGAATGTATGAATTTTAGCATTTAAACTAAAACAATTTACAACATTCTTCTCCTCTGCTACTCAGATTAAATGCCCAATTTGTCTGTGTGATCAGGTACCAATTTAATGTCCATGTTTGCTACACAATTTACCTTTTGAGGAAGCCTGAGGTCAAACTCACCTTCTTTATCTGTTTGTTGTTGTACTAGTTATAAACTGTTGCTCTCTGGGTATCTGTAAATAACTACAGTGCTACACTGCCACTGCTAGGGTTAGACATGAAAAATTGGTACCAAAGTTCCCATTCTGAAGGGATCATTAGGAGCATTTAATTTAGATTCAGCTCTTCTCACTCACTCTAGTTTATTAACAGCTAAAACATAATTGTCTGCACTTTGCAAGCTGAATGCCTGCAGGCCTTTCTGTTTCCTGATGCATTCTTCTCTTCTCCTGTTCAGGATAGTTGTGTGATTGTCTCGTAACAATCACCTTAATTCAGCAAATGCTACTTTAGAGCCACAGCCGACTAGCATAAAAATATGAAAATATAAACCAGAAATATATCTTGCTGTGCCAGCAGGCTAGATGAACTTATTTGAACTTGATTTTCAGGGAAACATGCAGAGAGTGAAAACAAACTGCTGCCAGGAACACTTGTGTTCAATGGCATGATTGGTCAAGCCCCAGCTGTAATCTACATGTAAGCATGTGATTGGATGAGTAAAACACCCTCATACCCAGTATTTATTACTGATAATTCAAAGCAGCAGTCTGCAGGGCTGTGGGAAAAGAAGCCCAGAAATCAAGCTGGCAAACTCTAACACTCAGGGAGCATATGTTACCGAAGTTATTAGTTGACAAGTGCTGAAATAGCACGTTATAATATGAAATATTGTAATCTACGATGCAGAAATAAAACAGTCACTAGTGATATATAAAAAGTGTCCTCTGACTTCCTAAGAGACATGAGTGTTTAACAGTATAAATATGATTCTTGTCACTATAGAACTAAACAGTTATGCTATATCACTGATATATTACTGCTAATCTAAATCAGTTTAGAGCATGAATGATATGGGTTATGGGCTGTTTTTGCTCTAGGTTATTGATCTGGGAGGTGAGGCCATCTCGTCTAGCGAGTATTTCCATTTGGGAAGAGTGACTGAGTTCAAATATGGCGCCAAACTGGGAACTGTCTTCAGAAAATGGGACAATGAGAAGCTGTGCTACACCAAGTATGTGTATTTCTGCTGCCTAAATCATATATCACACTGATACTGAGATTTTTTTTACATGTTAAGGATGTGTCTAATAACTAAGTGATGACAAAGTCTTATTGAAAATAGAAATGTAGAATTTCCTAATTAAATGCTTATTCAATAGCAATATGATAGTAATATTCTAAGGCAAACCACTAATTTATGTTTTTCTTCACAGTAACTGGGGAGAGGGATGGGGCTTCATGCCTAATGGCAATGCTCTGGTGTTTGTTGACAACCACGACAACCAGAGAGGTCATGGTGCTGGTGGTGCATCCATTCTTACCTTCTGGGACTCCAGACTCCACAAGATGGCTGTCGGCTACATGCTTGCTCACCCTTATGGAGTAACCAGGGTCATGTCTAGCTACCGATGGAACCGCAACATCGTGAATGGAAAAGTATGTTCTTTGTTGCAGATCCAATGTGCTTGGGAGCATTTTTGGTCAAATCCTTTTATGCATCATTGTGTTGTAGGATCAGAATGACTGGATGGGCCCTCCCAGCCATGGTAATGGATCCACCAAGCCTGTTCCCATCAACCCTGACCAGACATGTGGAGATGGATGGGTGTGTGAGCACAGATGGCGTCAGATCAAGTGAGTTGACAGAAAGCAAGAGATGCATACTGCTGACTTTACACACAGAACATGATTCACTTCTGCTTGGTCACATGGATGTGAAAAGTTTGAAGTAAGATGGATTTTATTTTGATGTATCTCCTGTTTAGGAACATGGTCATTTTCCGTAATGTGGTCAATGGACAGCCTCAGTCCAACTGGTGGGACAACCAGAGCAACCAGGTTGCCTTTGGACGTGGTAATCGTGGTTTCATCATCTTTAACAATGATGATTGGTAAGAACTTGACAATGTAACTGGTAGTTCTTGACTGAAAACTAGTTTCAGACACTTAAGTGTAACAGCAAGATTTAGTAAAGTACTAAAACATAACTCATGAACAATCAGCAATGAAGAAAAATAGTATGATCAAATCCAACTACATTCTGACATAAAAACATGTTTTATAGCTTGTGTGTTCTTCGTTTTATTTCCTGAAAGCTGCAAACATTGCTTGACAAAACTCCCAACTAGGTCTTTTTTAAAAAAAATTTTAACATTCCCCCCCCTTGTGTCAGTCTGTCACAATATCTCATCAGCTCATATCCTATGCATGTTTACAGTAAACAATATAGCAAAAAAAGTAACCAAGGTTTACTCAAAATACTGACTTGGTGTGATAATGCGGTTGGTTTTTAACAACAATATGTCCCTTGTCTTCATCGTCCAGGGACCTGGATGTGACCCTCAGCACTGGCATGCCTGGTGGTACCTACTGTGACATCATTTCTGGCCAGAAGGAAGGAAACAGGTGCACTGGGAAGCAGATCCAAGTTGGTGGTGATGGCCGTGCCCACTTCAGGATCAGCAACAGAGATGAAGACCCCTTTGTTGCCATCCATGCTGAATCCAAGTTGTAATAATATTCTGTATAGCTTGAATGGTGAACTTGATACTTTACTGACACAATTAAAAACACTCTGAATCATATTATTTTGCCATTGACTTCAAGTTCACTTTGACATAGAAGAACAATGGAACTTAAAGCCATTTAGAGACACTTTGAAAAAAGTTTCATTTGTTTCATGTTCATATGCAACATTATTCATTATTCTCAGTCTGCTGTATCCTGTTTCTGTGTATTATTTGGAGTTGTTACCACGAGTGCGACTGTGAGCGATTTAACTTCAGTGTTTTACCAGCTCCTGCAAATAAACGTTGGATTTGATGCCAAAGAGAGAATGCTCTGCTTGATTCTTAACACAGCACAAGAGAGAGAGAGAGAGTATATAACCGCTACACAGGCAGATGACGTAGTGTTCATTTATAGTCATAGTTACAGTGACGCCGTGCTGCCATCTCGCCATGATACAGAAATCCTTAACAAATCCATGGATCCAGACTATAAGCTGCATCACTGCAAAAATCTAATCACTTGGTCCTTGTGTCATTTTTGACCTTCTCTGAAAATTTCATCCAAATTTGTTAGCCAATTTTTGAGTAATGTTGCTAACAGACAGACAAACAAACAGACAGACAAACAGACAAACCAATGCCGATTTTCACATAACTCTGCCATGTTGCTTGGCGGAGTAATGAATCCAGAGAGGCTCCGCGCAGAACTCTACTCATTTTTACTGAACATTAGATGCTGCAGTTACAGAAGAATACTTGCACATTACTTTGAGTAACTCATACTTCTCTGGGGAAGAGTTACTTCCCATTCACTTCAAAATAAAAGCGCGTTAAATAAATGAACTTTCACATGAACTTTACCAGAAAAAAAATCTTCTCTTTAAATGAATGTATGAATTTTAGCATTTAAACTAAAACAATTTACAACATTCTTCTCCTCTGCTACTCAGATTAAATGCCCAATTTGTCTGTGTGATCAGGTACCAATTTAATGTCCATGTTTGCTACACAATTTACCTTTTGAGGAAGCCTGAGGTCAAACTCACCTTCTTGATCTGTTTGTTGTTGTACTAGTTATAAACTGTTGCTCTCTGGGTATCTGTAAATAACTACAGTGCTACACTGCCACTGCTAGGGTTAGACATGAAAAATTGGTACCAAAGTTCCCATTCTGAAGGGATCATTAGGAGCATTTAATTTAGATTCAGCTCTTCTCACTCACTCTAGTTTATTAACGGCTAAAACATAATTGTCTGCACTTTGCAAGCTGAATGCCTGCAGGCCTTTCTGTTTCCTGACAGATTATTCTCTTCTCCTGTTCAGGATAGTTGTGTGATTGTCTCGTAACAATCACCTTAATTCAGCAAATGCTACTTTAGAGCCAGATCCGACTAGCATAAAAATATGAAAATATAAACCAGAAATGGGGCTGTACAGTGGCGTAGTGGTTAGCACTTTCGCCTTGCAGCGAGAAGATCCCTGGTTCGCGTCCCGGCTTTCCCGGGATCTTTCTGCATGGAGTTTGCATGTTCTCCCTGTGCATGCGTGGGTTTTATCCGGGTACTCCGGCTTCCTCCCACAGTCCAAAAATATGCTGAGGTTAATTGATTACTCTAAATTGCCCGTAGGTGTGAATGTGAGAGTGATTGTTTGTCTCTGTATGTAGCCCTGTGACAGACTGGCGACCTGTCCAGGGTGTCCCCTGCCTTCACCCGAGTCAGCTGGGATAGGCTTCAGCCCCCCCCGCGACCCTAGTGAGGATTAAGCGGTGTATAGATGATGGATGGATGGATAAACCAGAAATGAGACCATAATCGCTAATGCTATGATGCGGAATGCAGGAGGACCATAGTAATATGAACAGAAACAGAAGACCACAGTCTTTCAGTAACTGTACAGTTTATCCACACACAGTCCAGCAGACTAAAGTAACTTAACTGCCCTTAACGCTTAATACTTAATAACACTTTGCAGGAGCGTGCTGCTTCCTCTGTCACACTCCAGGACGGACTCACTTCAACAACAAAGCTTGTCGTCTGCATCAGCACATTCCTTGCAGAGGATGTACTGCACTGCTGAAGGTATGTTCAGCTCACTTGTTATAAAACAGGATAGCTATTAATTCATACTGTATATCCATCCATCCATTATCTATACACTGCTTAATCCTCATTAGGGTTGCGGGGGGGCTGATGCCTATTCCAGTTGACTTAGAGTGAAGGCAGGGGACACATAGAGACAGGGCTACATATGGAGACAGGGCTACATATGGAGACAAAAAATCACACTCACATTCACACCTAGGGATAATTTAGAATCACCAGTTAACTTCAGCATATTTTTGGACTGTGGAAGGAAGCTGGAGAACCCGGAGGAATGCATGCATGCACAGGGAGAACATGCAAACTCCACACAGAAAGATCTCGGGAAGGCGGGAACCACCCAGCCACTGTGCAGCCCTTAATTCATATAATTAATATTAATAATATTCATTGTTTGTTTACCTTCATAGACAGACATGGGCAGTACTCACATCCTTTATCTTAAGTAGAAGTAACAAATACCACACTGAAAAAGTCCTGCACTCAAAATGTAACTTTAAGTAAACATACATAGTTATAATCATTAACCACATTAGTAGCTGTGGGCTAATGAACTAACCATCCATCCTTAGGTCTTTCACTCTATCTCTCTCGCCATTGTCATGTCCCATCACCTTCACTTTCTCCCAGCCTATCGACCAAGTCCCCATCAGCAGACCTGGACCTGTGACTCTGGAGTGCCAGCCATCAGAGGTGAGACAGCAGAGGTGATACCTACCAGAACGTTCAGCTCATCCCAGTTGTCATGGCAACAAAGCACATGAGCGGAGAAAAACGGGGGAAAAAAATCCACAGAAAGAAAAGAGAAAATGAATGAAAAAAAGAGTGAAATTTAGCTGGTACGTACAGTGTGAGCACTGAGAGGTCATGTGCAGTGTGTGATTTCACAATACATCGATACTTTAACCACTTTTCAAATCATGAAATTTATAATAGAAAACAATGAAAACATTCACCTCACCTCAGAATGCAGCTTAAGCTCTGTGGTCTTTTGAAGTTGTCAAGTGCTGTTTAATGTAACTCACTAAATGGCAGGTGATGCATCTTTGTTCACAAGATGTAGGGGAGAGAAAGTCAGAGAGACGGTGCATGGCAGACAGGGATAGAAGGAGACCTTAACATTGGACTAGCCTCAACATATTGCATCTGCTAAATTATTGACCTTCTCTCCATCTTTTGGTCCGGCAGCTGTGAGGACCTGTACCTTCCGATTAGCTGCAGAGATGTCAGTGTAGCAGGCTAGGGTCTTTGGTCCTGTCATCCTCACTGATGCCTTGTGACATGACTGTCAACGGCGTCCCCATCCTGTTGTATATTTCATATGGTGCACCAGACCTGCCTGTCACATCACCCAAGGAGAAAGACAGTTATCAACTTAAAGATAAAGCAACAGACTTTTTGGATCCACAGTATTCCACACTGAGGTCCATGCTATACTGAAAAAAGAATAATCATTTTTAACATTGTCAGTTTAAATATAGTAAATAAAAAAATCTCACATTTTTAAGTCTAAATGACTACCTTAACATGGTCGTATTTCACTTATTTCAGAACATATTTCAGAACATATGAAATCTCTTGTATGCAGTGTGTACCTGGTTATTTTCTGCGTCCTATCACTTGGGGGCAGTGTTGAAACAAAAACAATACGATTTGAACTTATCAAAAAAAAAAAAAAAAAATACAACAACTAAGATTTAAAAGGTCCACAGTACATCTTGCTCTTTGTGCGCTTTCTCTCCTATTTTAAATTTAATTCAGATTTAAATTTAATTTAGAATTATTCAAGATGAAGAAAGTATTGATAAGAAGAAGGACTGAGCTGTATTATGTACCGTATATTGTAAATGACAGAGTGAAAGATGCAGATGACATGTAAACATACTGCTTAAAATATGCAAAACTGCAGATTGTTGTCAGTGTTTTGCTCTCAGTTTAGTTTTCAATAATGTAAGGAGTCCATTGTTTGCATTGGTGTGATATTAATGTCAATTTATTAAATCATGTCATTCGGATGAAGAACTCCGTGCAGAAAGGTATCGATCCCAAGCGCTTGACAGAATCTTCATTTATTTTCTGGTCATTGGTGAGTCCCATCAACCTTCCAGCTTTCTCACCCTAAAGCTGTCACTCTATGTTTTCGGTGTTGTGGCACTTTCAGCATGGCACTATTCTATGGCAACTTGTGCATCTACAAATCAGCAGCCTGGAAGTACCTTGAAGACAATTCAGAAAGATTTAGAAATGAGATTTCACATGTCTCTTGTAGCTGATCTTATCTGGACAAAAATATGTTACTTGATTTTCCAGAATAGAAAGGAGTCGTGCATTTGTTTATAGATTAAAGAAACTGTTTTAATTATAATAAAAAATATTGTTACTGCACCTCAGTGCTTTCTTCATGATCTTCCAAGAAAAGACTCTTTGCTGTGATTGTATCTTGTACATTATCTTCAAACACTGGCACTTACTGTGAGTGTATTGTTATTACTATTAATACATTTTATGCTCTATTTTTATTTTTTGCTTCATTATTTCCTTCTTTTCATGACTGTATGTTGAAGATCTGAGGATCAATTATGTCTTTCTGATTCTGACATTCTTTAATCATAAAATGCAATGGCATCATTCAAAACCATGAAACGTGGTGTGACACATTTTAAACATACTTACTTTCCTAAGGGATTCTTTTGGCTTAGTTGAGTTTTCTCAACAGTGGTTTGATTTTTTTTATTTATTTATTGTCCCGAGACTTTAAATGAATATTATGTTGTCTGAATACAAACAAGGATATTTCTAAAGTGCTGTTATTACATTTTTTATATAGTTTTGGAAAGGCATGTCATTCATACTGTCTTCAGCATGTTGCAGTTGTCTTATCTTATCCTACTGCTGAAACAATGTTTTCACGCTGCCTTCTTGCAGGTCTGATTGTGAGACAATAAATTCTTTGCTGATATATTCCTCATGCAGTAGAATTGTTTCGGTCATATGTTTACATAATGCAAAAAAAAGAAGTTTGACATGCAATAAACATTACAAAATGTATGCTGAACCTTTTTTCACAGTATGCGACAGTGTACTCAGATTTCACTTGTACAGCACACATAAGGCTCACTCTTTTGAAAAAAAAAATCATATATCATATGATCATAGATGTTAAAAAAAATGAATAGAATCAGACTGATGAAGTTTTTTTTCCTCATACACATCACCTTCACCAGTTAATCCTCAGAATTAGGAAATATCCATTAGTACATGGGTATGTGTCACAGTTACCCTTTTCCAACACCTTTGCTGTCCTTGCAGTGAGCTTATTCATACCCCCCACCAACAGATTATACAGCAGCACACAGAGCAGTGTGAAGGTTGGCCTTTTGTATCCTCATGCATTGCTCTGCTTTACTCTTTAATGATATCATTGCCTAGCTAAGTCATCTTTTATAGTTGACACCCCACAGGGTGGCCAATATTTAGTCAGAGTGATATGTGTGCACATGTGTGTGTGTGTGTCTGTGTGTCTGTGTGTGTATAGTTCTGTGGTTGTGTGGGGTCTGTACCCCAGGCATCCTAAATGTAGAGTGTGACAAGCCCTTCTTAACCCTGAATTTTAGACCAAGAATATAATACACAGCTAAAATATCACTATGAGAAACAGGCACCCAGCACAACTTTGAAATAATTGAGACAAACTCATTCAGTCTCAGCTCATTTAGTATAATGAGCGAAGTGAGCTGTTCAATTTGCATACTGATAAGATGCCTCCATCAGATTACATAGCCCCCTCCCATAGACATTCACTGTGGATATTAACTTTAATCAGAGCATGGATTTACTTTACAAACACACTCAGAGAAATGCAAACTAAGGCTTTTCATGAGGCCATTACCAGGGGCTAATCACCACCAAAACAAATTGGGCAGTGGGTTAACAGCTTCCTGAGTCTTGTTGCTATACGAAGTGACGTACCAAACAGACTGACCAGAAATAGCAAAGAAACATCTAATCTACGACAGTTTGTTCCAAAAAGAAATCCAGTCTATTTCAGCAGCATTTATATTTCATGTGTTGACTTTGGAATCTTATGTGATGACCCTTTTCAGCTCTCACCCTAGGGCTTTCTTTATTGATCCCTGTTATTGCTGTGGAACTCCCCTGCCGCTTATATCTGCTAATTCACATTTTCCCCCAATTCCAGAAGATTCCAGTCACAGAGGTGCGCTGCCTGGTTGTTTGTACTGCACATGGTGGTGTAGCTAACACCAAAACAGTGACGGTAGCGACACTGGCTGGTCTAAATCACATGTTTGTGCAGTGACTCCATGCACTGCTGGAGGAACTGGACCAGGGACACAGCCCACAGCCTGGTTCCAGAGCCCACAGACCTGTGGAGCAAGACTTTGTGAAAGGGAGCAGATGGTGACATGAATAGTGCAGCAGGTCCCTTCCACCCCCGCCCATTGCCTTGCGTGCAGCACATTACCTCAACAAATGCCTCTCATAATTGATGTGCTGAAATGGCACCATCATCAGTGGATTTTGCAGAGTGGCAGAATCATCAAGGTCATTACTGCTACTCTGACAGTTGAATATCCGGTAATGATGGTCTACGATTTCTTCAAGAGGAGTGGACTTCTTGAATACTGCTATACTGGATATGTTTGTCTCTGTGTGTCACTGCGGGCTATGTTTGTGAAAAATAAAGGTTATAAATCAGTCACCTGGTCATATATACGTATTATAGTTCTACAACTAGAGTTTAGTTCAAATCTTATTAGGATTACATTTTAACATCACAATTGCACACCTATCAGCACATATTTTCCTCTCCGCAAGTGACTCCAAAACTCATCTCCCACCTAATTCCCTATCTCTCTACTGGTGGGAGGTGGGGGGAAAGCCCACAGAAACATCTTAATTATACATGGCAGCCCTGGGCAACATATAACATTAAATTTGTATGGCTTGGTTTAGAAAGAATATGTCAGAATCTGTTTTGTGACCCCAGCTCAGCTCCATATTCTGCTACCGTATTCCTTGCCCAATTTACAAAAACCGTTGAAGTCATTTGGAAAGGATGAACCTGTGTCATAAATGAATTCCTATACCTTCTACATTGATGTTTAATAGTCAATCTGCTTAACAATCACTTTACAACAACTGTTTCTGGAGCCCGTATCCACTGGTGTGCACGCTGCATATGTTCACTCAGAAAGAAAAGTTTAATGATCTAAAAAACATGCCATCTGTCAAAAGCAGCTCAGAGCATGCTAATGAACATTTAGAGAATAGAAATCATATGTGTTTTGAAAATACTACAATGAATATTCAGATTCAGATTTAGGATATATAGCAGAATATAAGGTAAATAATATATTATATTACAGAATTAAGACTGCTTTGTCCCATAAATAGCAAAATATCACCCAGGTGCAATGGATTCTAAGTATGGCATGTGTGGATGTAAATGACCATCTGTAATTTTCTACAGCCATTCATGGACCACAGATCACAAAGCAATCTGACTGAATTTTCCTCTATCTGAGGGAGACATTTTCAGTTTTCATAGAAATGTCTTGACAATTATTGTGATGGATTGTCATGATTGTTGTTATAGGTTTTCATGTTCCTTTAGTGATCCTTTAATTTTTCCACACACATTCCCATCAGCCTCAGTCATAGTTTGTGTTTAGGGATAATTAGCAAGTGGTAACATGGTAAACTAGCATAAAGAATATAATGTTTATGGCTACCTCCAGGGCTGAAAGTCAAGTTCCAAAAACTTTTTCCAAAACAAGCAGTCAATCACCATACAGCACCAATTTACAACAACTATAAGCATGTTTACAGCTCCGTTTTTTTTTAAAGCTAATGACAGCTTAATTTATCCTAGTTGCATTTTTACAATACAGATATAAGAACATAACTGATCCATGTCAAACTTAGTAGAAAAAAAGGCAGTAAGGTTATTTCCAAAATACAGAAAAATTCTACTAACAAAAATCAGGTCCTACTTTTTTCTGCATCATTTTTTTCATTGTCTTTTATATCCCCATGAATCTGATGATCAGCTTCCTATGTACAGAGTACAGCATCTTGTGTTAACTGGTTACCACATTTGCTCCAACTGCTTTTCACTAAGAATGTCCTTTACTACTGTACTGTATGTTGCTATGAAAATTACATTTGTAAGTTTACCTGTCAACTCTAAAAACTGCTGCAAATCAAAAGTTGTTGACAAGTTGCCTGTCACAGTGCAGGACTTCCAAACAATGACCAAACCATGGGCTGAAGACATGTAACCCCAAGGGAGGAAGTCACATTTCCAGGGGATATTCATGAATTTTTCGGGATTTAAATCTGCATAGGAGAAAACAACAACAGGCAATCGGCCTCTCCAAGGTGAAACACAAGTGTTATTTTATTTATGCCTTACCCAACTCCCCCCTCTCCCCCTCCGTCTTCTTTGTCTCCTCTCCCTGGGGAGCCAGGCGGCTGTGGCCCAGAAAGCTGACATGACCAGGCTGAGGGGAGCAGAGCAATAGGGGGAGATGGGAAGCTTCGTGGTCACCCAGACAGAGCCAAAACTGAACACATGCAACACTTCTTCTGCTCTGGATCAGCACACACTTTCCCAGAGCACTTGCTGGACGTTCAAGGAGAACAGGAGGGTTGGTGGGCTAAGATGAAGAGAGAAAAGAGTCAACTTTGCTTATTTGGAAGAGTAAGTAAAGTTCATGTAGTGTATATGTCAATAATTATAGTGATTGAAATGGTCTGGAGCTCTGTTTCTTATTCATCTTTGTGCTTAAAAAAAGATACTGATACTATTTGAAGCATACATGATGGGATCAGTGGCAGGTCTTCTCCTTTGCCCTGCTACCATTCCTGCCAAAGACTGATTGGCTGAGAGCAAGATTGACATGTTAACGACAGCTGCACGGCACACTTGCTCTGTTAGGTCAATGCACCTCGACAGCTAGCTGACACCCCAATTTCCTGATGAGCAGCCTCTTGCTCACTGTCTTTAAAGGAAAGCTCAAGAAATCTTCTTCCCTGCACTGCCCATTCTACCCTCTTCATTTCTTTCCATCACTTGTCATCTGATTATGCAGTTGTTCACTTTGTTATGTCAGCAAATGGAGAGGGGGTTAATCACTGAGGCCTGAGAGTGCTTTGGTGCACCCCCGCCTCGTGGGACATGCAACTTCAGTGTGTGTAATGGATTAAAAAAGAGGGATGGACTGAGTGGTACATGTATGTGCATGGGTAATTTTTAAAAGCCATATGCACTCTGTGCAATCTGTTTACCTGCATGTTGTCTGTATCGCCTTTCCTTCAGAATAACATGTTTAGAGATGGGGTGTTATAAATTTTAAAATGTAAATGTATCTGTGCTTTCACATACAGTACCATTCAAAAGTTTGTGGTCACCCACACATTTTCATGTCTTCCACAAAAACTCACATTTTATTCATGTGCTAACATAACTGCACAAGGGTTTTCTAATCACCAATTAATCTTTCAACACCATTAGCTACCACAATGTAGCATTAGAACACAGGAGTGATGGTTGCTGGAAATGTTCCTCTGTACCCCTATGGAGATATTCCATTAAAAATCAACCGTTTCCAGCTAGAACAGTCATTTACCACATTAGCAATGTCTAGACTGGATTTCTGATTAACTTAGTGTTATCTTCATTTAAAATTTCTTTCAAAAATAAGGACATTTCTAAGTGACTCCAAACTTTTGAATGGTAGTGTATATATTTTCAACTACTAGTATATGCAAATATATTTTGAGTCAATGTGACCTAACCTACCTTAGCAGAAATATAGCATTTTACTTAATCACTGTGAACAACAATAAAACAGCTTCAGTAAAGTAAATGTCAGCAGATACTGTTGCAACAATAATTTTTTGAGAAGATAAAAGAAGCTGTCAACACATGCTTAGTCCCATTTCATTAAATGTTGGCTATAACAATGGCGGCACAGTTAAACTACTACAGTACTCTGCCAGTAGTGGTTGCTACTTGCAATATATATTTTTAACTGAAACCTAATGATTGTGGATAAATGACATCAGTAATAACCTGATAGTAATCAGTCTACTCTATGTGACACTAGAGTCAGGTAATGTACGTCTTCAAACATTCCTGTTTTCTATAATAAGAAATACCATCCTGTTATCAGACACAATTTAATGAGTCAGCCTAACAGCTATTCCACTCTCAGATTTAGATCTGATTATAAACATTGCACTCTGACCACATAAACGCTTGTGGGCCTTCCTTGTGTTCCTGGGAATGAATTCCCTTCATACCGTATAATGAGAGTCAGTATGTGGTCCATATGGTTACAGCAGGGCAGGGTAGGAATGGAGATAGGAAGACAAGATGGGGGTGATGCATGTTTTAATGAGATGTGAGTCTCTGTGGTACACCTGCACTCTAGTGATCTCTGTGAGGATTGCTCACTAGAGCCTAGAAGGGGACAAGTCTGTGTAAAGTGCAATAGAAAAGTCCAAGAGTGACTAAATTGTGGCCCTGACTTCATGAACTATTGTAGTAAGTGCAATAACCTAACAGCTTTAGACTAAAGTTCTGATTTGCAGCACAAGCTGGACATTCCCTCTGTTCATGATGAAGAACAGAAAACTAATCAGGTGTTATTTTTAATGTTTTTTTTTTCTTATGTGTCTGACGTCCATTTGGCTTTCAGTAGGATGCTGTACAGATTGAATATGGCCTCAAGTGGATTGTGGCTCACGGCATCTGTATCTGGACCTCGGTAGTAGCTAGTTGGACATTTGCCCTCCACATGGCTGACTCCGAGCAATTTATTTCTGCCATGTGCCTGCAGCTTCACTTAGCTGCCTTTGGACCACTTTTGTCATATGACAATGCTGTAATTGTTTGAGTCAGCAATGGTGATAGCAACATTACAGGTACTGTGTCACCGACAGAGGGATGCTGCACAACAGTCTAAATGGAAGTTTAATCTGTAAATGTTAATTATCTTTGTTAGATCAAAGGGAATAATAATGTGCAGTGTGTGGGGGAAAGCTCAGACACAGCACAGCGCTGTATACATAACTGTTTTGACCTTGATGTCTTGAAGGAAAGGATCAAAGTTCCTCTGTGGCATGGCATTTAGTTCATTCAGCGCAATACAATAACTGCAGTGGCTGTTACTGCCATTCAACATTGCTCTGTGATTTCACATTGCAGCCTGAATGAACTAAATTATCATGGTATGACTGGGAAATTGCCGCTCAAGGTCAAACTAAGACAAACAGCATGTTATCCTGAGCCAGAGGGGAACCAAGTCGACTGATCTCACACAAGAAGACCACACCAGGACCACCAGGGGCCTATTAGGGGCTACAGATTGTGGGACCTTGTCATGCATTCACTCTATTTATGCCTCTCAGTTGTCTTTTAAATAATGCATCTCTGTTTAAGCAGTCCTGCTTTTTTAAACGCAGCACCTGGCATGCTTTGGTATTCCGCAGTTTGCTCTCTCCCGGGGCACAGATTTTTATAAGGCTTTGTGAGGGGGCTTTAGTTCAGAGATGTGAGGGGAGAATATGACTGAACTGGGAGCTGCTGCATGACAATGATGTTAGTTGGAGAAATGGATAGTTTGCATTGTGTAGTCACTGGGACGCGCAATGCATAATGAAATAGGAGAAGAGAGAACAGGATAAAGAAATAAAAACATAGCACAGGCTCACAATTATGATTCAGTGAGGATTCCTGTCATTCTAAACATGGCAGTTTAATTTACTGGAAGAATTTCTGAAAATCTAAGGATCCACTTTTACCATGAATTCCAAGATTAAATGGAACACATATTAGAGCTTTCCAGTAAATTTTAATGTAGCGTTTCACATGAGGAAAGATAACATTATTATCTTGGCGTACTTGAGAATATTTCTCCCAGCAGGAGGGCAAAGGCTCCTATTTAAGTGTATGTATGTGTTTTGAGAGAGCTTGTGTATCATACAATTCATTCAGCATCCATTTCTGTTTCTGTTTCTGGTGTGCATTCCTTGACTCAGATATTTTAAAAATTGAAGTTTAGTACATGTTGCAGATCTGAGTTCAGATGTATGTGGCAAATGAGGTCTCTCAAAGGCATGTTAGAGATTGTGGTCTGGCCACTCTGATCTGGGTGGCTAGCACTCTTTCCCCAGTAGACCTTTGATTCTGGCCCAGTTTGTAGGAAAAGCATAATGAGCTAATGCTACTAGGTCTATTCTCTCATTAGTTCTGACCTGTGCTTGACAGTATTTTGCCATTATCTACAAAAGAATTTCAGTTTTCTCTATTAGTTAGCTGTTAACATACCATAGTTAAAGCTGTGGTTACAAACAGTAGAGGGGGCTGCTTAGAGGTTGATGTTTATCAAGGTT
The DNA here is from genome assembly GCF_022539595.1 of Amphiprion ocellaris. NCBI lineage: Eukaryota > Metazoa > Chordata > Actinopteri > Pomacentridae > Amphiprion > Amphiprion ocellaris. The sequence continues at coordinate 25,021,625 of NC_072775.1, forward strand.
TTTTTGGGGGGGGGGGATTTTTGTTCGGGTATGCAGAAAATCTAACCAGTTCACATCAAACTAACAGTGAACAAACAATTTAGAGCATCTTCCGCTTTCATAATGGGGCATACTGTGTTTTTGAGTAACTCGATATGTGGGTGGGCTGTAAATCCAAGAGGGATTCAAATGAAACATTCATCCATCCATTATCTATACACCGCTTAATCCTCTGTAGGGTTGCAGGGGGGCTGGAGTCTATCCTAGCTGACTTAGGGTGAAGGCAGGAGACACCCTAGACAGGTCACCAGTCTACCACAGATATCTATATCACATATAGAGACAAACAATCACGCTAACATTCACACCTACGGACAATTTAGAAGTACCAATTAACCTCAGCATGTTTTTGGACTCAAATGAAAAACTTTTTAGATGTAACTGGATTGGTAAAATGCGGAAGTGACTTTGTCAACACAGTTACTGTAGGCCACAAACAGTCAAGTGAATTGTCTGGTATTTTTTGCAAGTTCAGAGTTCATCTACTTTAAAAACTTCATAACTGAAGGGCCAATGTCATAGTATGTACAATGCAGTCACTTTTCCTCATCACATTGGTGTAGTAAAAGCAAGTTGTCCGGTGTCCAAATCCTCAAATCACTACGATTAAACAAAGTGTGGTGAATGTTTTAAAGGGTAATGCTACTACTGTAGGCGTCAATTTAATAGTCACATTAAGTACCAATAGCATATGACAGCACGTCCTGTCTTCGGTGGCTCAGAAGAAACTTTGCCAGTAGAGTCAATAGTTAAGTGTGATATAATTCCTGTTTAAATTTCAGCTGCCCACTTCTGACATAACACCTGGGTCACAAAATAAAGATGGAGCAAAGGTTGGTGGTTTACCCATTCTAGGCACTAAGATCAATGTCTGACCCTGTCCTGTTACAATTGAGCTTTTTTTGTTTGTTAGTTTGTTTGTTTGTTTTTAGAAATGCAGGAAAAATCATAGGACTACCCTTTTAGTCAGAGCAAATGCACTGTTTTACCATATTTCTCAGGATTTGGAAATAACAACACATGAAATCAAAAACACCATAACTAGGTACTGTACATATGTGATTAGTTTGAAATCACTGGCAGGTGTTTCTTTGGTGTCATCATGTGCAACAATAATTATTAAGTTCTGTTTGACACTGAAATAAACTGCAGGGAGTTTTAATTAAAATTCCACAAGATCTTAAAAATCTACATTTCTTGATACTCTGATTCCAGGAATCAAAAGAAAACTGTCACGTTTCCTTCCCAGGGATTCCAAAAGCATTGCTATGACTGCGTATCAAACATGTCTTCTCAATCACAGAAGGCTGCACAGTGTGGGGGCGCCCAACTCTGCAGTGGAACAAAAGTCCTGAGACAGACCTTGGATGAGCTGGACTTAATTAAGCAGCTTTTACATTATTTGATTCCACACTGCTGGAACCTGAAAACATTTTCACTCAGACTTCAGACAAACTATGGACTGCAGACTGATGAGTACTCAGGTCAACGGGACAAAGTTAAACATCAAAAACGGACAAGGTATCCTGCAGGGCTTGTGACTAGAGAAAATGCTTTAGTTTATTGAAATACAAGGCTGTTTTTTTGTCATGTTTTTTGGGGGGCGGGGGGGCTCACACATTAAGTGTTCATGTTGTTCTGTGCATGTGTTGCTCAAGATTTCATGATGGACAGCTGGACACATTCCAGCAGGGATCACTTCTTAAACACCCAGTCACTCAGTGAAATTTCCACAAACTCAGCACCAGATGTCCAAATGTCCAGCACCAGAATTCCTTTAGCTCTGAGCAGTAACAACTTCATGAGCTTCTTTACAGATAAAATTGTCATGATTAGAGAAAAGATTAATCTGGCCCTTCCTACAAATGTCACAGATGTATCATCAAATACAGATGCTTTAGAAGTGGCTGTAAGACCAGATGGATATTTAGAATTTTTCACTCCTATACATCTCTCTGAACTAATTTCAACAGTTTCCACATCCAAACCATCAACATGTCTTTTAGATCCAATCCCAACGAGACTGTTCAATGAGGCTTTCCCTTTAATTAATTCCTCAATGTTAGATCTGATTAATCTCTCTCTAGTAACAGGCTATGTACCACAGGCTTTTAAGGTTGCTGTAATCAAACCTTTACTTAAAAAGCACACTCTGGATCCAGATGTTTTAGCTAACTATAGAGCGATATCCAACCTCCCATTTCTCTCTAAAATTCCAGAAAGAACAGTTGCAAATCAGTTATGTGGACATTTACAAAGGAATAGCTTGTTTGAAGAGTTTCAGTCAGGCTTCAGAGTGCATCATAGCACAGAAACAGCTCTGGTGAAAGTTACAAATGACCTTCTCATAGCGTCAGACAATGGACTGGTCTCTATACTTATTTTATTGGATCTTTCATTCGATACAATCGACCACAAACTTCTATTACAGCGACTAGAACATTGTATTGGCATTAAAGGGACAGCATTGGACTGGTTTAAATCCTACTTTTCAGACAGGTTCCAGTTTGTGCATGTCAACAATGACTCTTCTGAGCATACTAGGGTTAATCATGGAGTTCCTCAGGGTTCTGTCTTAGGACCAGTACTGTTCACATTATACATGCTTCCGTTAGGCAATATCATTAGGAAGCACTGTATTAATTTCCATTGTTATGCTGACGACACTCAATTCTATTTATCTATGAAGCCAGATGAAACTAATCAGCTAGCAAGACTGCAAGATTGTCTTAAGGACATAAAGACCTGGATGACCTGTAATTTCTTACTACTAAATTCAGACAAGACTGAAGTCTGTATTTGGCCCCAAACATCTTAGAAACTCGCTTTCAAAGCATATAGTTACTCTGGATGGCATTACATTGTCCTCCAGTACTACTGTGAGGAACCTCGGTGTCATCGTTGACGGGACATGTCCTTTAACTCATATATAAAACAAATCTGTAGGACTTCCTTTTTCCACCTGAGAAATATTGTAAAAATCAGGAACATCTAGAGTGATGCAGAAAAACTAGTCCGTGCATTTGTTACTTCTAGGCTTGACTACTGTAATTCCTTATTATCAGGTTGTCCCAATAGCTTTCTCAAACATCTACAGCTGATCCAAAACACTGCAGCCGGAGTACTGGTGGGAGTTAGCAAAAGAGCTCATATTTCTCCTATACTGGTTTCTCTTAATTGGCTTCCTGTTAAATCTAGAATAGAATTCAAAGTCCTTCTTTTGACATATAAAGCTCTTAACAGCCAATCTCCATCATATCTTAAAGACCTGATAGTACCATATTATCCTAGCAGAACTCTTCGCTCTCAGACTGCAGGCTTACTTGTTGTTCCTAGAATCTCTAAAAGTAGAATGGGAGGCAGAGCCTTCAGTTATCAGGCACCTCTCCTGTGGAACCAGCTCCCAGTTTGGGTTCAGGAGGCGGACACTCTCTCTATTTTTAAGACCAGGCTTAAAACCTTCCTTTTTGACAAAGCTTACAGTTAGGGCTGGCTGGGGGGCCCTGAGGGGGTCAGCTGGAGTCTTCATTGCACAATCCAAAGTTGTTTAAATCAATCCAACTGGACTTTAAGAAAGTTCCTTGAAGACGTTTCACCTCTCATCCAAGAGGCTTCTTCAGTTCTGGTGATGGTTGATGTTGCCTCAGCTTATAACCTCTGTGAGGTGCGCTATTCATATTCCGATGACCATTGCCAAGGCCCATCCAGCTCCTCAACGGTGGTCGTTGGGAGCCAGGGAGTGACAATGGGGGTCGTTGAAATGAACACAGGGCCCTGACCTCGTTCAATGGAGCAACACCGAGCCACTGGTTCCGATACGTGGACGACACATGGGTCAAGATCAGAATCCATGAGGTGCAAACTTTCACCGAACACATCAACTCTGTGGACAGCAACATCAAGTTCACCAGAGAGGATGTAAAGGACAACAGTTTGCCCTTTTTGGATTGTGAGGTCCACATAGAAGAGGACAGAAGTCTGAGTGTTGGGGTATACAGGAAACCAACACACATGGACCAGTACCTGCGTTTTGACTCTCACCACCCACTGCAGCACAAGCTACGGGTCATCAGGACCCTGCAACACAGGGCCAACAAGTTACCCACCAGTACCCAAGGCCAGGAAAAAGAACACAAACACCTGAAAGGGGCACTGAAAACTTGTGGATATCCTGACTGGACCTTTGTGAAGGCTCACACAAGATCCAGAAAGGAGAACAGCCCAGTGAGGACTGAAGCGAAGGAGAACAGGCGAAACAACATAGTGATCCCGTATGTGCCTGAAGTGTCTGAAAAACTCAGGAGGATCTTCAACAAACACCAGATCCCTGTCTTTTTTAAGCCAAATAACACCCTCAGACAAAGACTGGTCCACCAAAAGACCCCACACCACACAGTCAGAAGAGCAACCTGGTGTATGCAGTTAAATGCAGCGAGGAATGCTCAGATCTCTATACCGCTATTGCATTACACTCACTCTGTTTCTCCCTGTGTCCTCTCTCTGAGTGTCCCTGGTCCCAGAGCTGGATGCTTCAGATCTGTGGTTGTTCTCCCACCAACTGGCCTAGTCTCCACCTGTGGGATGCTGTTGCTGACCTTCCTCCAGCCCACTGCTTCCAGCTGCCCATTTCCACCATTCTACTCTGCATTGCCCTTACTATACTTGATATGCTCATCTACATTTTTTTGAATTTTACTACCAGCTATATATGTAGTATATTTAATGCCAGAGCCGTACACCCTAGCAGTAAACTATAATCACTTTCCATGTCAGTTGTCACTTTGCGTGTATCATCTGTCTTATCATGCATGTATCAAATTGTGTGTTTTATGTTAAATGGGTGTTTTCCTTGCCACTGTTGCCTTTGGGCTTGCTCTGGGGGTCAGGCATATGGGTTCTGTAAAGCGTCTTGAGACAATTTGACTGTAATTGGCGCTATATAAATAAAACTGAATTGAATTGAATGCCATTAGATGCAACAGTCTTTACTCAAAGGGAACTACAGAGAAAATTAAATGCTTAAGGAGAATGAATTTATGTTAAAAGCCATCTCTGTCTGGTAAGTTCTATCTTATAACAAGATGAAGAACCTGAAAGTTGGCGTGATTACAGGGTCCTAGATTCTTTGAGCTTCTTGGAGAGTTTGTGTATACACACTAGTATATGTATAATAATAGCAGAATGTGTGCGCACACATCTTCCCTATGAGATTACATGTCTCAGACAGAAAAGCCATTTTGAGACCTGTTCAGTACAAAAGCAAACATCAATAATGGTGGTATTAAGAATTTTAATCATGGACTTATTTAACATAGTAACTGCCGCTGACAAAAGCAAAGGAACAAATGATTAAATGCTTGATGATGAAAATTCTGCATCCTTTATTAGTAGTATAATTTAACACTGTTCCCTTCAGATTCGGTCCTGGTATTCTATGGGGCTAGTATCACTGATTTTCAAAGCACCTCTGTCAGATAAATGCTTAGCATATTCAACATCCTGGGATCAATATGTTGACCGGGGATAGCGTCTCTTGCACCCAACAATTAATTCACTGACGTCGACCTCTGGCTTGAGTTTTAGTGGAGCCAACATCATCCGCCTGCTGATGGGACAGAGAGGGACATAAAGCAAATGACCTGTTTTAATATTCCTCATCAAAGACCACAATAAAAGATCAAATGGGGCAGCAGCAACCAGGATCTCCGACAATGACCTTAAAGCAAGGTGCTAAACGTTGTGTAGTTTGTGGGTTGTGACAAAGGTCAGCTTGCTATTGATCTGTTCACAGCAAGTCAACATTTACCTTCACATGCTTTGATAAGTGGTAATGTAGGCATTTTCAAGGGATTTTAATAGCCATATATATATTTATACTGTGTATGTATCAGTGGTGAAGTAAAGACAGCAGTATATGAAGTGTCAGTGTTTTTATTAGTTAAAAATCAAGCTTAATAACAAGTGAGAATAAAAAAGCATGTCTTGTTAAGTTATTTTCTTTATTTTTAAACTCTTTTCTATCCCTGAGCATCTCACTATGTCTTGACTGTCTCAACAACCATTCATCCTATTTATGGCAAACTTGGCAGGTGTGTAGCAGGAGACTCAGGGAAGTGCACTGTCAAATTCAAAACCATTTTTGATGAGCTGTCCTCATATTTTAAGGTGACCATGTACACTTCTCATCATCAGAGCTTCTGTCTTGTTATCATTTACAAAATCAATTTAGGATAAAATGTTTCAGTATATTTTCAGTGATTTTGACAATAGTGGCATAATGGCATAAATCTGTTTTGATTTTTTATATTGACAGTATCTGAACTCTAAGTCTGACTCACCTGCTATTAAATACCATCATAATAACGTCTGCCAGCCATATTCACTAATTTGTTTGTACTCCATTTGTAATTACAATATTTCCTGCACCACTTTGAGGCACAGCAGCTGAATACTAAGTGGTGACATTATCCTTCTACACGTTGATGTAAGCAGAAGTCATACTTGTTGCACTTGCTTTTAGCTCGACCATTGTCAAATGAATGGTTTATTTATTGCCATTCTGTCACCTCTGTTTCATGACTGGTTTTATGTTATTTTATCTCTTTTTTGTCCCACATTAAGCATATGATCATAACATAAGCTGCATTTCTCATTCATATATGCGAAAACACAATTAGTTTACCACCATCACAGTGTAGGGAGAAAAGAGAAAAGAGAGCACACATCTCTCCTCCTATAGAACCAGCCATGGTTAGACAACAGTTTGGAACTTTAAACTGTCTTTTTGAGTCATCGTCGTAGCTCATCACCTGCCTACAGGTTTTCCAGTACATCATCAGTCAGCACAGTGCTGTGAATAGCAAGTTTGTGCATGAAAATCATTTTGATAGCACACAATCTAATGCACAACATTATGTTAGACTTTGCAATTACTCAATGTATAGTATGTCTGCTTATTGTGATGGCAAATGTTAATTCAGTGTCGTTGCTGAACACATTCTGAAAGCTCAATTACATCCTGAAATCCTATTTTTGCAGCCAGCTTGTTAATGAAAGACTTGGGGTCCTGGAATATTTTAGCACACGAAGTTCTACTAAAGTTGGATCAGGATTTGTTAACTTACACATTTATGTATTTCTGTTTTGACTGCAAACGGAGCAATATTAGAACCAAAATCTAATGATAGTTGTGGGTTGTTGATCTAGTATTGGTTATTGCTTAACAACATTTAATGGTATAGATAAATACGAGAATCCAAGTTTTTCAAGAGGGTGTTACTGTGGATAAAGCAAGTTTCCCTGATGTGAGATGGATCATTTGATTGTCTGCTACAAGTAGTTATGCTATATAGTAGGAAATAACAACATCCAAGAAAGCCACACTGACTATAAAATTCAGCTAATACCAGGCAGAAACAACTTTATCTTCAGGCTTTAGTAAAGATGTTTATTATTTACATTTTAACATTTGCAAGTGGCGAATTAAGAAACTATTAGGAATTAGCTTGTTGCTTAGTTGTTAATGTGCTGATAAAGACTTGCTTGCAGTATGTTTTTTTTATGATTTTGTCCTGAGAGGGAAGTAGTTCAAAAATAGTGCAAATTGAGGGGAGTATGAGTTTAGGCTCACAGAGTGAATTAAACTCACATTATTAATTAAACTCAAAACTGGCAACACCAGACAGCCCTGAGGATGAACATATTGAAAGATAGCAGATGAATTTAATGCACTTTATCCAAGGAGGATTCCACTTGGCTTTTCCATGGTGGTGAAAGTGATTAAAAAGTTTAAAGAAACGGGCAGTATAATGGACAAACCCCATTCTGGACCACCAAATGTATGAGCAGAAGCTAAAGAATTGGTCATGGCTAAAATTCATGCTAGCCCCAAAAAATCATTTCCCTAACCCAAACCCTATCTTTTGATATGTCCATCCTTCACGTCCATTGAGAAGTACCAGTTCAACTCTTTCTTCTTTCGACAAAGCCATATTTAATCTGTGCAGGCAAAAAAAATATATAGTTAATGAGATTTCCTATGTGTCCAGACTTTGGGGACACCCTGTCCAACAAGCAAGAATATGTAGCTATTTTCTATATGACAAAACATTGCTAAAAGTCTGGAGCAGGGAAATGTGACAAAGGTCACTAAAAGTGATGCATCTCACTTCTGGGAATCTTACTCGCTTCTCACTCTGTTTCCATTGCCTTGCAGCCTTGTGCTCCCAAAGCATGGGGTCTGCAGTTTGACCTTACCATGTTCCCAAATCTTATTAAGATTCACATATGACAGCAAAACCAGTGAAAACCAAAAAAGGTAACAAAATCTTGAGCAAATAAGTGACTTAGTTAGCAAAATATAGATAAAAGGAAACATCAACAGCAAGTCTGTATGGTCATCTGGCCACTCATGTAATTTGCTCTGTAGGCTTTAATTAACAGTGTCATTGGTTTGCACCAGTATATGGCCATACTGAAAAGGATTTCCTCCCCTACCACACTATAGAGTAAGATGTTCCAGTTGTGAAAATCCCTCACTATCTTTAGTCATCAATGATCTGGGGATTAACCTCTGTTGGTTATCTGAAGCCACTGATGACGAAGATAGAGAGAACTAGGCAGATTAGATGAGGTTATTACATATTTGTACTCTCCGATCAGGTGAAGGAAATGATGGATGGACTAATACCTATTTTCCTCCTCCTCTGGTTTGGGCTTTATTGAGGTCTTTAGATTCACTTATCTGTAGACCCCTCGTTAATCTCTCCCTACTCCTTTTATGACAAGTGCCACCTCAGAGAAATGCTCTTTTCTCTAAACATGGGAATTCATGCTACTGCTGTCTCTTTCTTGCATGATGCAGAAAAAGCATAATGGATATGCTGTGCTCAGTTTTGTCAGCTACAAAGTTATTTTATTGCATTTAGGGGAGCAGTAATTGATTCCAAATTATAAAGTAACCCACTTGATTACTTCTGTTACATAGGAATGTTTTGCAAATGGGAAACTGAGCATATTTGGGAGCCTTTTGTAAATTCCACTCTTTTGTTCCGACCATATGACTGATAATCATTGTTTTCATTTTTAGTTTTCTTATCTAATTCTGCACATTGGACCACAACCAAATAAGCAGCCATACCTTTGCATGGGTTTGAACATCTGTGTTTGATGATTGTCAATATTGTGCCAGTTGTCCTTGTTTTCTGCTGCCAGCGCAAACACACAAGGGGTAGAAACTGAGGTGGCAAGTCCGTTCCGTTTGATTTGAGTTTATCCTTTTGACCAGGCAGTATTTAAACAAATTTTGTAATCTCACAGACTGGCATCTGTAAAGGTTGGCCAGTGCAATTACCGGTGCTTACATTCCAGCTGTACCTCAGCTAGAACTAGTGACATATTTTGAGGAGCCATTGTTTGCTCTGTTTACAAAATTGTTTTGTTTGAGTTGAGAGACACAATTTTTTGGAAGGATTTTGCTTCATATCCATTTTAATTTTATAGGCACATAGAAGTTTTCTACCCGTCTTCATGCAAAGAGAGCTTCTTCACTGTTTCAATAAACAACTCTACTAACACCCACATATTCCTTTGCCACGGTCATTCAGACGGGAGTCTCACGGAGAACGCTTATCTACCTCCACTCCTACTGCCTCGAGGGAAAGCAGCTCCCATTTCCCCATTTGAGGCTGGATGGTGTTATTATCCAGGATCAAGTCCAGATCCCCCACCACCACCACCAGGCATGACTCGATTGAGTATTGACAGCATGGACTGCTGTCTCTCCTTGCTGATGATAAACCAACAGTTAGATGCCACCTAGTGATAGATCCATTCAGTAACTAAATATGCCCCAGCAAGCAACACACATCCAATTCTTAGTACAAGACATAATTTCCATTTTTGTTGAACTGCCCAGTAAAAATTCCAAGTGTTGTCATTCCTAGGCTTTAACAATGACTAATAAGGGCAGAAATAATGATAATTAAAAAAAAAAAAACATTGATAAGAATTCATACAATTGTATATTACCACTCTAAGCCTTTCACTTCAGCTCTACCTTTGCCTTAGCAGTAACATTTATTAAAGAATCCATGTCAAGAAGTTGCAGAAAAGTTTGCCAGACAGTTGGCAAGTGTGACACTTTGCAAGGAGAAGACAGGAACACCGGGATGTCACCTGGCTTGCTTACTTCACATGTCCGGGCTTCTCTGCCTCAGATGGGGAGTTGTTTCAAGGGACGCCCCAGGGCTACGGAGCCTCAAAGAACTCCAAGAAATACCCTTGACTGTCTCAAGAGCACTTCTTCACAGTGCAGAGATATTCAAGCAAAGAACAATTACTTCCTTAGCTGACTGTGCAGCATCCACAATAATGTCAAATATTTATGCATAAATTTTACAGCTACACTTTGACAAGTGATTCTAAATCTTAAGAGGTAAATATTTTGAAGTATATTACAGATCCTTTATGGGAAAAAATAAACTAAAATGCTCAGTTTTTAGTACAATTTTTAAAAAAAATAAAATTTCCCCATGTCATTGTTTCGGTAATCATACAAATCATAATGATTATGGTAGGCAGCCATATAACTCCAGGTGATGAAAAGCTGCTGTTAGCAATGCGTTTTATATTAACAATGTATCAAATCACATTTTGTGAGGTTAAAAAAATTAGTCAGGTAATGAACCGACAGAGAATTATCACCTGACTCTGCAGTTCTGCTCAGAATTTAGCTTAGCATCATCTTTGTTTTGTTTTGGAGGGCTGCTGTTTACTGTTTCCATGCACTGCTGCCACAAGTCTCTTTTCCAGCAACAGCAGGTGTGTATTACAGCAACACAGTTAAATTACACACAAAATTATATCCGTTACTTACAGCCCATAATTGTTTCCAATTATTACTCCACCAAGGAACGAGAGTTATGTGAAAATCTGCGTTGGTTTGTCTGTTTGTCTGTTTGCAACATTACTCAAAAACAGATTAATGGATTTGGATGAAATTTTCGGGGAATGTCAGAAATGACTCAGAGATCAAGTGATTAGATTTTAGCAGTGATGCAGCTTATAGTTTGTTAAAGATTTCTGCATCATTGCGAGAAGTGTCACTCTGTCACTGTATCTATGACTAAAAGTGAACGCTACGTCAGCTGCCTGCTGAAGATCACATGATTGCGATCCTACTACAAATCCACCACTGCCGAGCACAAATTTTTAAAAGATTTCATCCTTCGGAAATCATACAACGACTGAGCAGCCTTTGCGGAGCACTGCACTCTCTGAGTGATTTTCTTGTTTATATGTATATTGATTAATTGAAGCTTTGATTTTCTTTGCACACCTTTTGACCTTTTAGTAATATACACACTAGGGGAAGGGGTATGAAGATGGAGGTCATCCTGTTTGCTAGACAAATGACCTAAATGCATTCCCCTTGTTAACCTGCCTTTACCCTCTCCATCCCTTAGTTAGGGAGAGTGCAGTTCAATAGTTCAATAGTCTAGTCTGTCTGACTCATTGATCCTTTATCTGACTGAGGTTTGTGCAAGTTAGAATCTATGGCCCTGACCATGGCTCTGGAAACAGTGCTGTGTGTTGATAAATCCATGTCACTGTCATCGATGCCGAAGTAACAAACGGATTTGTGATTGTCTTAGTACCCTTTTGTTGGTTTCATTTTGGATGTAAAATATATAGTTTCAAAATTATACTGCTATGAATACTAAAATGTTCCCCATATACTATTTGCAAATTAGCCATCATTGATCCATTCATTACACCACTCCCCCAATACACACACACATGCACGCACACACACCCCTCCCCACCCTCATCAGGGTCACAGGGGGGCTGGAGTCTATCCCAGCTGACTTGGGGTGAAGGCAGAGGACACCCTGGACAGGTTACCAGTCTATCACAGTGCTTTTTATTTAGTCAGCAAAATGTAAAACATTAAATATAGTAGGGTCTTAGCCTTAATATTTAAACTTAGTAGGTACATCTGTAAAGTCAATCCTAATTTTCTCTTGCAAAGCACTTTGGCTTGAAGTTGTCTTAAATGGGCTATATAAATTACAGTGACTTGACAAAGAGTAGCATCATCTTCATGTTCATGGTAAGTAAGTAACAAGTAGCTACATGTAGTTCTGGAAGAGCAAGTCAATGATAGATACACACTGTAGGATTCCTTTAATATTTCTGTGATCAATCAGTTACGTCTGTGCTGTTAAAAATACACCACAGAGCCAAGCCACCTCGACAGAAGAGTATTATAGTAAAGGCTTTCCGAAACAATGGCCTTTAGGTACAGATTGACTTTACTTATTACTTCAATATGCAGTTGTAAAAAGACAGTTGTAGTAGTGAGGGTAGGGAGATACTTGGGTGAAATGTCACAGGTAAAGAATCCTACTACATCGTCTTATGGGGGTGTACATATATGAATGTGTTGGCTTGTGGTGTTTGAATGTTCCATGCTTGAATGCTAAACCGCCTGTTAATAACAGATCACCTACAAGATCTACTTGTTGCTGTGTACGACAAGTCCTTAAAGATGTTCTATGGGCATTTCATGCGTTATTGTGCTTGCTAGGAGACATCCTCCAGGGTAGAACGTTCACATCACAAGATGTACTGAAAGCAGAGATTGCATGGGGTATGAATATAAACACAGCCTGTGGAGATGATCACACAGAGTGTGATGATGCAGCTTATTCAATTCAATTCAATTTTAATTATACAGCCCCAATTACAGGTCAAATTGTCTCAAGACGTTTTACAGAACCCATATGCCTGACCCCCAGAGCAAGCCCTAAGGCGACAGTGGCAAGGAAAACACCCTTTTAACAGGGAAGAAGCCTTGAGCAGAACCCAGCTCTTTATGTGGGGGGACCCATCTGCCTGCTGGCCGGGCGGGTTGAGAGGGACAGAAGAGGTAGAGAGGTAGAGATAGAGGGGTAGAGGTAGAGGGGTGGAGAGGGGGAGGGATGGGAGAAGAGGGGGATGGGGAGCAAGGAACATATAACACACAATTGGATACATGCATTATAAAGCAGCAGAACTAGGGGCAAACTAAAGGGACGTCGAAAGGGGAAGTCAGTTGTGCAAATGAAAACACCAGCTCACCCCGTCAGGGTCCCCCAGTCAGCCCTAACTATAAGCTTTGTCAAAAAGGAAGGTTTTAAGCCTGGTCTTAAAAATAGGGTGTCCGCCTCCCGAACCCAAACTGGGAGCTGGTTCCACAGGAGAGGTGCCTGATAACTGAAGGCTCTGCCTCCCATTCTACTTTTAGAGATTCTAGGAACAACAAGTAAGCCTGCAGTCTGAGAGCGAAGAGTTCTGCTAGGATAATATGGTACTATCAGGTCTTTAAGATATGATGGAGATTGGTTGTTAAGAGCTTTATATGTCAGAAGAAGGATTTTGAATTCTATTCTAGATTTAACAGGAAGCCAATGAAGAGAAACCAATATAGGAGAAATATGATCTCTCTTGCTAACTCCCGTCAGTACTCTGGCTGCAGCATTTTGGATCAGCTGTAGATATTTCAGAGAGCTATTGGGACAACCTGATAATAAGGAATTGCAATAGTCAAGCCTGGAAGTAACAAATGCATGGACTAGTTTTTCTGCATCACTCTGAGACAGGATGCTCCTGATTTTTACAATATTTCTTTGGTAAAAAAAGGAAGTCCTACAGATTTGTTTTATGTGTGAGTTAAAGGACATGTCCTGGTCAAAGATAACACCGAGGTTCCTCACAGTAGTACTGGAGGCCAATGTAATGCCATCCAGAGTAACTATATGCTTTGAAAGCGAGTTTCTGAGATATTTGGGCCCAAATACAATGACTTCAGTCTTGTCTGAATTTAGTAGTAGGAAATTACAGGTCATCCAGGTCTTTATGTCCTTAAGACAATCTTGCAGTCTGCCTAGCTGATTAGTTTCATCTGGCTTCATAGATGAATACAATTGATTGTCGTCAGCATTACAATGGAAATTAATACAGTGCTTCCTAGTGATATTGCCTAAAGGAAGCATGTATAATGGCTTATGACAGGAGATGAGAACCAGGTGATCGTACTTGGAGGAAGCCAATGATGTTGGGCAGCGTAAAGAACTTTATTTAAGTGACAATTTTAGTTGACCTGACAACCATTTCAGTTTGTTGGCCTATCTGGATGGAAAATAATAAACCTACAAGTGTACCAAAGTACACCACTCTGTTCCTGCTGTCCTTTTGTCAAGTCCAGAGAATGCAAGAGTGTGCAAAGCAGTAATCAAAGCAAAGGGTGGTTATTTTGTAAACTCTAAAATATAAAACATGTTTTGACTCATTTCACCCTTTTCTGTTTACAACATAATTTCATATGTGTTCATTCATAGTTTTGATGCCTTGAGTCTACAATGTAAATAGTGATGAAAATAAAGAAGAACCATTAAATGAGAAGGTGTGTCCAAACTTTTGACTGGTAGTGTATATATTATAGAATGAATGAAATAGTAGAATGCTCCTTGAGTAACTTCGATAGTTTTAGGAGTTAGACAACAGTGAAAAAATATTTGTGTAAAAGTAAGGAGGAAAAATAAACTGCTCGATCAGCACTGTGATGCATTTTGAAGATTCAATTTTCAAAGAAGAGTCTTTTTTTTAAAGCATCTGCCAACTTTCATGAATGGATTCCCTGAATCCAATCTAGAACTAGCAACAATGGTGACAGTCACTGAGCAAGGGAGAAGCAATCCTAAGTGCAACTAAAACTGTGGAAAGAACACAGCCTTGTTCCACTAAAATGGATTTCATTTATTAAGCAAAACAAGTGTTGTGCAAAACAATTCTATCTTAGGTATATAGTAAATAGACACTAGGTACTGATATCCAGGTAATTACTGTGTGCAACAGCTCCTTTAAATCGTCTCCAAAAGCAAATCCCCAGTCTAGAAATTTCAACCCTAAATTCATCATGAGCTGAAGGACAATGCCAGATGAAACACTATCCATCTGTTCTCTGTCCACTTGCTCCCTCTGCCTTTCTCCTTCCCTCCCTCGGTGAGGTGGAGGCGACCTGCGCATTACAAGTAGAAGGCTGATGATTACATTGTTGGACTGAGGGCGACGCTCACGGTGCTGTAATCCCAGCAGTAATCAATATCTCTGGCCGCTTCCCCATCCCTTCTACTGAATGTAAAATATCCCAGAGCAACACTTGGCCCACACTTTAATTATTCTCTCAAAGTCATCAGTGGCTGGAACCAATACTGGTCTCGAATGTACTTACAAATGAATCACAGTTTTTGTTTAGGGTCATTTTACCACACCAGGGATTGTGACAATAGATGTGTAAGGTTTTATTTTGGAAACATTTTATGAAGATTAGAAATTCACTTTGCATTAGGAAGAAAACAACCTCTAAATGTGCTTCAATTCTCTTAAATACATCAAAAGGAATTAAAGTCCGCATGAAATCAAATTACGTTTTTTCTGCTACAGGATAGATTTCTGCACTTAGTGGAACATTATATGTGTGCAATGCTGGAACCGTCACTATTACAGTTTAACGTCAGATGAATGATACTGCATCAGCCGGATTGCTCCTTGCAATATCAAAAGAGCCATCTATATTAAAAAGAAATGCTTTCAGCAAACGTTTCTCCTACCCGTGTAAGTATGAACATGTGACTTGTACACCACTGCATTGTCAGTGGAGCTGTGTGAGATTTGGGGAAATATATTTCAAGAGTTAAAGTAGACGAACAATACCAATAACCTTAATCCTGTTTGCTTGTTAAATATGAAGCTACTGCCCACTACCTGTTTTCATTCACAAGGCTAAATGCTAATGTCTGCATGTCACCTGAATTGAATTATGTGTGGTATCCTGATCTTGGTCAAGATTTTGTTCAAGATACAGGCCTTCACTTTCAGCAGCCAGACTTGGGCGAGTGTACTTGTCCAGTTCTGAGGCATCAGTTATACTGTATCTGGATCAAGTTATTACTGCGCCAGGGAATGCGGCAGGGTTATGTGATGATTGGTGTTGGTTTGTCTGTTTGTCTGTCTGTTAGCAACATTACTCAAAAACGGATTTGGATGAAATTTTCAGGGAAGCTCAGAAATGACACAAGGACCAATTGATTAGATTTTGGCAGTGAGGTGGCTTACAGTCTGGATCCACGGATTTGTTAAGGATTTCCCATTGCGAGATATAGCCGCCGGCACGGAGTCACTGTAATCGTGACAATAAGTGAACACTGTGTCAGTTGCCTGCATCAATTCACTTGACCCACTACATATTTCGGTCACACAATTCGGCATCTGTACATAACATATGCATGCAGAACACATGCCTGTGCTCACCGCAAGGTAATTTTTTATTTATTTAGTTAGTTTGCGGGTCGATCTATATTAAATGGCAAGATTCTGAACACAAATTGAGGAATGAACAGTCTTGGCAGAGTACTGCGTTCTCTGAGTGTTTTCTTGTTTTATATCTGTTATTATTATCATATATCTGTTCTATGTGTAATAGACAAATTAACAATCTCCACTTATTTTAGCATCAACTGGAAAGCAAAAACACACAATTTTTTTTAAAATTTAATTGTAAATTTAAAAAAAAAAAATGTCAAGGGGTTAAATGGCCCTTGACACCATTGATGGATTTCTGCTCATCAATAACTAATAAACAAATGCTGCATTTTTTTTTAAAGTACTGCATTTCTGACATTGCCATATGGAGGAATGAACAGCCTTGGTGAAGTCCTGCGCGCTCTGAGTGCTTTTCTTATTTCTTCTGAGATGCCAGATTTAGACCAGGCTAAATAGTGTGTTTACCTTAAACTCAAATTTCTGTGTTAGTCGACTAAAAACTAAATTCAAGTTGGAAATATTGCTTGACAACTAACATTTTTTCCACTTGAGTTCAGAACATCAAGCCCTCTCATTTATCTACTTAACATTGAAAAAAAAACTTAAACATCTATGTTCATAATTATGGTAATTCACTACATAACACTTAAAAATCCTTGCTGTATATGTGTTTGTTTATTAACTGCAGTATAGAAAAAAAACATTTTTGATCTGATGATTGAAATTAAGGGCTACAGAGTGCCTTTTCGCCTTGCAGTGGAAGAT
The DNA here is from genome assembly GCF_022539595.1 of Amphiprion ocellaris. Lineage (NCBI taxonomy): Eukaryota > Metazoa > Chordata > Actinopteri > Pomacentridae > Amphiprion > Amphiprion ocellaris. Next base: position 25,038,794 of record NC_072775.1, read on the forward strand.
CCCCGTTAGGGGATAGACTCCAGCCCCCCCATGGCCCTAATGAGGATTAGGCGATGTATAGATAATGGACGGATGCATGGATGGATGATTGAAATTTAAGTTTAATATAACATATCACTAAAGATGTCACACTTACGTCTGAGGGAGACATGGATGTGTGCACCTATTGTGATTTGCATCCCTGGAGTCCAACAGCACCACTAATCCAGCTCAGTTAAACAATAACAAACAAACTTTAGATTTTATCAGCTTTGAGCCTAAATTTTACTAATTTATTGCTACATTTCTTGACCATGTACAGTGACATCAAATGTAACGCTTTTCAGCCAAAGTCTACAAACACATATCTGTGTTAGTGTGACTGCTGCCCTGTGATATGGTCAGGAGAATATGATGATTCCAGGAGACCCTTTTTAAGCTCAAAACTTAGAAAGTGATGATGAAAGAGCAGTAAGCTAAAATTAGATGACTCCCTACTACATATTTTATCACGACTCATCATGTCAGGCAAGTTAGTGAGAGGTCAGCAGTCCAGCAGTGAGGCACCTCCTCTTCTTCATGTTCTACTGTCACCAGCAGCAATTCCACTCAGAGCCTGCACTTCTTCTGTTTGCACCTGTCTACCTATCTGGATGCATTTGTTTCTGTTGTTTCTGTTGTGTCTTTGAGAATTTAGCATAACCTACAAACCTGGCATATCATATTTTGTGTATTAATTTTATCTTATTCTTTCCTTCTCTTTTTTGTGTTTTCCCAATATAAACTTTGCATCTTCATTTCAGAAAAATATGCAGACAGAAAACCAATTTCTGATCTTAAATTTGTATTCAAGTGGCTGCAAACAAGTAAAAATGCTATTACTTAGGTTGTTGACCTCAGTGCCTGAACTAAACAAAATGTCTTTTCTTCCAGCATTTATTTATGTTGATGCAGCTATTGATCATGTTCAGAAGAAAATTATGTCTCTAGGCTGCAGTGCCAGTAGGTGGGCCAGGACATTAATCAGGAAATCAATTGTGCTGTCGATGGGCCTGGCTGTGTTTTGAAAAAGATTGCGATCTGAGAACTCAGCTGGATCGCACTGAGAAGCTAGTTTTTCTGCAATTACACAGCAATATTACAGTTTGAAAGGAGTTTGAAGTTTTATCTTCTGCTTAAACAACAAAACTGGACTGTAGAATTGGCTTTTTGTAGTTTATGGTGTCTCTTTTTTTTAAAGGGCAAGGTGGGAAATAATCAAAAATGTTCTTATTGTCAACAAATCACATGGAAAACTCAAAATTAAGTGATCCTACTGAGTATTATCTGTGTAGCTAAGGTCAGATAGTTTTTTCTTCTGTCTTAAAATGTCGATGTTGTCTATGAACTATTAAACACACATTAGTAAGTCACACTGTTACACTAGGTGACATATGTCAGAATATTTTGAGTCACTCTTGTATAAACTCTTTGGCTGCCACAACTACTAACTGCAGCTCCAAATGCATATTATTCCAAGGTTGAACATGATCCATAGCAAATGCCATATGGATTGGCATTTTAATAATGTTTGTTGAAAACTACAGTACAATATATTCAGAGTTTCATTCCATATATTCAGACTTTCATTATATATATTCAGAATTCTAGATTATATATATATATAAAATTTCCATATATATATGTGTGTGTGTGTGTGTGTGTGTGTGTGTGTGTGTGTGTGTCACACACACACACACACACACACACACACACACACACACACACACACACACACACACATATATGTGTGGAATGAAAGTCTGAATATATATAGCGAAAGTCACAGGCAACGGCGACTATGTTTGAGAAGACAGGTAATTGTCAGAGATGTTTTGATTCTTAATACTGAACGTATTAGCGTTAGCTTAGTTACTTAGCTTCAACTACATTTGAATCCACTACATAGTGGTTAAACAAACGCTATAAGTTGATGATAATATCTATGTTCATCTGTACAAATGGTCTTAAGGCCAATTGCAAGGCAGAGGTCAGCTGCTGTCTGGGCACATCCGCAATTGTCCAATAAGATTCTTGTTTTTTTTTTTTTGTTTTTTTTCTCCCTGTCCCTTCCGGGGTTCTGTAGCAAAAAAGTCTGAATATATATAACGAAAGTCTGAATATATGGAATCAAAGTCTGAATATATATAATGAAAGTCTGAACATTATATATATTCAGACTTTGATTCCATATATATATATATATATATATATATATATATATATATATATATATATATATATATATAGTCATGGAAAAAATTATTAGATCATTATAATATTGCATAATATTGCTGGCAAAACCTGCTCTTTCTAATGCAGCATCATGCATTTTTTAATTCATGCTGTGTCTGGTCAAAGCAGCCACAAATGTATAGTGATAACAATTGACTACATGCTCTCATGTTAAAATAAAATATTCTTTGCAAAACGGACCTGAAGTTATTTCATTCCTATATGTATTTGTAACACACATTAAATAATACATTACACAGCACTAGACTAGACTGACTAGATCATACACATACACATAGTTCCTTTTTCCAGTTATTTCCATGACAGTCAAATATATGTAGTGCAATTCATGCCATTACTAGGTGCACTAGTTCAAACATTAACACTGCACTGCATCCTCATGCAGACCACATGTGGTGGGAATAACGACCTAGAGAGCAACACTGCCGTTGTTCTTAGGGTGAGTTTGAGGTTCTTCTCACCCCTCACCATCACAAGGCTCTTTGACATGGCATGAATCACTGGTGTGTCTCATTCCATCTGTCAGTCTGTCACTGTTTCTATCTTCCCCTGCCAGCTTTTCTCTTTCCCTTTGGACAGCTTCAAAAATACCGGCTCCTATTGACAGCTACATCTATCTTTAAGGGCTGGTAATTGAACAATCCTAAATGTAAACTCATTCTAAAAATGGGACACAATTCATTCCTTTACCCTAATATAGCACCTTAACTGGGTAACTTGAACCAAACCCCGATCATATTTTTAAAATTTCTCTTGGACACACAAGTTTCTTCCTAGTTGTAAGCCTTCTCGCTTCCTAGCTTTGAAAATGTCCTTGTTAGGGTGGAGTATACACAATGAAAAGAACCTGCAGAAACAAGTTTGATTGCACCAATTCTGTCAGGAAGGATCATTATCTCTAGAAAGTTTCCCACCGTGAGCAGCTGGGAAATTGTCAAAAACCATCTTGTTGTGGATGCAAATGAACCCCTTTGAACTCCATTTTATGTATGTAGGTGTTTATGGCTGTCAATCACCATTAAGATTTTGAGAGTCTAGCAAATAGAGAACCAATTCTCATTTCTAGTCACCTTCTGTTGTTTAGATGCTGCAATGCTGTAGAAAGACTTCACCATATTTGCCTCTAAACCTGGCTAAATATTATGATAAGGGGAATCATGCATATGGTTCCAAGTGTTAAAATCCTCAGAGAAGTCTAACACATCATTGTTTGTCAATATGGGATTTCTTTTAGTGACTCAGGCTTTGGGCTTCAATTGGATTATTGTTACTGGGTAACAGATTATCAAAAGCATACTGAAAGAAGTCCAGTAAATGTTGACCTGTACAGTGATTAAGCTGTGTTAGCAAATGTTTGACAGTGAAATGAAGTGCTGTACAGTTACAAGGGGCTTTCACTAAAGGTTCAACTTGTCTCATGGCATCAAACGTCGCAGGTTTGTAAAAGCTGCATTTGAGAGATACACACATGGTGTTTCTTTAGGAGCAGTGCAACTCGACTCAATGTCTTACTTGAGTCTTTTTTCACTCACTGTTTAGTTGTTTTGACTTGGCTCAAAATGGCCACAACCTAAAGAGAGACACACAAAGTATAACTAGTAAAGCTTGTTTTTGTTAAATGAAATAGAATTAAAGTCAAAATAGTATGGGGTTGTAAAACCACAACCAAACCAATGTGTGTGTTACCAGTAGAGGGGAGTGAAGAGAGTGATTACAATGCAGCCAGCTCTTAACTAACCTGGGAACACCCTGGCGCCCACAGGTGCTCCTGATTTTACATTAAGCAGCCACTCACAGAACCAACAGAAATGAACTAGACCCACTCAGTGCTGGCATACACCTCAAAATGCTAAAGGGTCCAAACGAGAGCCAGTGCTTCATTCTCAATAATCATATAGTTAAGCTGGTAAGAGCTGGTAAACTTCTATGATAAGTAGCAAACTGGTCTATTCACCCCATCGCTTTCCTGCAAGTACAGTTGCACCTGCCCAAAATGACTAGCATCCACTTCCAGTTTGAAAGGCTGATCCATGCGTGGGGCAGTCAGGACCAGAGCAGTATATAGCAGAGTCTTCATATTTTTAAAAACCACCTGACACTGAGCAGATCACACAAACTTAACCTTACCTTTTAAGTCTGTTAGGGGTGCGAGTAGTGTTGAAAAGTTTTTACAAAAAGCTTTGTAGAAATCTAGCAGCTCTAGGAATCAACTCCTTTATAGTAGCAGGCATGGGATACTGCATATAACACCCTAAGTTCAGGCATCAAAAGTACTTGATTAAGGTTTGGATAAGATCCTGATTTCCTTTCACAACATTAACCATATGTTACAAGCAAACTCTTCATTGCATGAAAAGAAGCAACAGTGACGACACCAGTCAAGAACATTTGGCTACTAACTTGTAGCGTCTATTTCTGACGTTCACTGATTATTACTGGTATATTGAACTGCATTGCATATTGACAACTGACACTGAAGAGTACCCAGTGCATTCAAAACTCAATACAACACAAAAAAACAGCATTTGAGTCCAAATTAATAAATAAGCAATACGGTGCAATGGAAACAGAAACACGATGAATTAGATCTATACTCTTGATTTTGAGGGTTTTTTTTTTAATCGGAAGAGGTGGTACTGGATATCAGCATCTAAAAAATAGAGCAGAGAAGTCAAATCTAAGACCATTTTGTTGCAAACATGGGTCTGGTTCTGGGCTGGTGAATGTTTTCTGGAAACAGTTGTTTAGGGTGTTTTATGTTTCATTTTTGAACCTATGGAGACAGTCAGTTCAATTTCAAGTTAAACTATACATTTTCCAAATATTATCTCACAAGGTTGACAAAACACAAAATACATGCACAAAATAATACTCTAAAATGGCAATATTGCATGTTTTTTTCTCTTGAAGATGTGATATGTCGTCCTTCAGTGCTCTTGTTGAGGTTCCACCTCCGATATACATGTATGCATTTTTTTTCTTTTACTACTTAAGGCATTTGCTGTGAATTTTTTTTTGTTTGTTTGTTAATCAAAGATCTCACAATACAAGATATATTCCTGGGATTTTCTGCTGTACAAATTAACTTGACAGCTGTGCATCACATCACCCTTTAACAGAAATAAACAAACTTAGGAAAATCTGAAATGATAGTTCCCATATTAATCCATTTACATACATAATAATTATGCATAGAAGATTTTTAAAAAATGTTCAAATGATTGCATGTTTTCAACACATTACAATATCTATTATACTATACTGTCACTTTTTGTGTTATGTGTGTGTCCTATTATATAAAACATAAAAAAAGAAGACAGATTTCTGGATGATGTTGTTCTTTTTTAACTTTCACCAATATTACAGTTTTCAGTGCATATTTATTTTACTCATCATTGATAAATGAAATATTCAAGACATAAAGATTGTTTCACTGCTGCACATGTGACTCCATCTTGTCTCAGTGTATTCCTCGTGAGTGTCAGAGTACACACATGGGCTCAAATGTTATTGCTGAAGCACAAATCGACAAGCTTGAAGGATTTCTTTTTCCATGCAAACCTTTTAGATCATTTCACAAAAGATGGTTTTATCTATCCTACAATCATTTATCATCATGTATTCTTTCCAGTGAAAAAACTCTGTTTCTCTCTCTCACATGCTGACAAATCTACAAAGCTTCCCTGTAGTTTGGTTGAGTCCTGTGTGGGAGATGGATGTGACGCAGGCTCCCCAACGTTCTGGCAGTGACATATTTGGAGCGCATGACATGTGAAGATTGGTGATCCCTGATATTGTACATTTTTGCAGCCTGACAGTGACTCAACTGTTAAGGTCACATACCGCACTGCAAGTATACTGTTAGTTTTAACCCCATTAATAAAAAAATATATATATTTTAGTAGCACTATTGTGGTTACAGGTAAATATATTGTGCAAACTCTTTATTGCAGCACTATTAACAAAAATAACTCAAAAGCAGACATACTACAGTCACTTAGACTATCTAAATTTTCAAGCAGATAAACAGGTGGAATTGGAAACAGGGGTTTAATGCTAAGTGTGAATCTGCATAAAAGTAGTGTTTGAACACACCATGGCACCATACCCTCCAGAGTATTATTTGAACAGTATTGTACTGCAGAAAGTAGTGTGTTGCTATAAAAATGGCTAGGAAAAGGTGATTAACAATGGAAAAGAGACAGACCATCATAACACTTAAAAATGTAGGTCTTTCCTACAGAGAAATTGCGAAGAAAGTCAAGGTGTCAGTGAGTACAGTTTTCTTTACCATCAAAAGGCACTCAGAAAGCAGGGGAAACTCTGACATGAAGATGTCTGGAAGACCCAAAGCCACAACAGGATCAGAGGACAAGTTTTTGAGTCAAAAGCTCGGTGATAGGCGGCTCACAGGACAACAGCTTCAAGCACAGCTTAATAGTGGTCGTAGTGAGCAAGTCTCGGTTTCAACTGTGAAGAGAAGACTTGGAATTGCAGGATTGACTGGTCAAGTTGCAGCAAGAAAGCCATTGCTAAGATGTCAGAATAAGAAAAAGAGGCTTGCCTGGGCCATAAAACACCACCAATGGACTACTGAAGACTGGAAGAAGGTATTATGGACTGAAAAATCAAAATTTGAAATCTTTGATTCATCATGCAGGATTTTTGTATATAAAAAGCAGGCGAAAGGAATATTCCTCTGTGTGTGACATCAACTGTCAAACATGGAAGAGGATGTGTGATGGCCTGGTGCTGTTTTTGCTGGATCCAGGATCAGTGACTTGTACAGAGTGAGAGGAACCCTGAACCAAAACATCTACCACAGCATTCTGCAGCACCATGCAGTACCCTCTGGTATGTTTCTAGTTAGTCAGGGGTTCATCCTACAGCAAGATAATGACCCAAAACATAAGTCTTGGCTATGCCACAACTACCTGAGGAAAAAAGAACAAGATGTTAAACTTGAAAACATGGAGTGGCAGCACAGTCTCCAGACTTAAACTCCATGGAGCTGGTTTGGGATGAACTGGACAGAAGAATGAAAGCAAAGCAACCTACAAGTGCCACACATTTATGGGAACTTCTGCAACAGAGTTGGGAAGAATTTTCTGAAGAATATTTGATTTCCATTGTGGATAGAATGCCATGAGTGTGTTCAGCTATTATATCTGCCAAAGATGGCTACTTTGATGAGTCAAAAGTTTAGAATACATTTTGGTTTCTCAATTGATTATTTATTTATTTTACCTCATTTGTTTATGTGTTCTATGTTTTCATGTCATAGTATAATGAGACATTAACATGCATAATTTCCAATTAAAAACTGGAAAAATTGAGGGGTACTAAAACTTTTGACTGGTAGTGTATATTGCTTATCACTAGTGATAATCAGTGCCTGCTATTTAATGTGTGTATTGTTTTACTATGTAAATGAATAGCTGTTTCTCTCGGCCCCCTCACTCTCTAAAGAACTGCCTGTACCATGGCTGTCTTAACAACTTTAATTTGAAAGTGTGGTTTAATCTATTACACTATACTCGATATATACTACACATTGTTTGGATTAAAATATCAACTTGTGAAACTTTAGAACTGGGGAAGATCATGGTCCGCTACAAGGCAGTGTGCTTTTAATGTACTGAATGCAAACATGAAGAACGTGGAAATTCTGTGTACACTCATCCACTACAGTGATCTCTGAATCCTTTGTTTTCTTAATGTCACACCTCTACATCAAACCAGCAAACACTGAGTGTTGTCACTAAATGTAGATTACATTTAGTGACATACTTTGCCCAGGAATCTAGGCAATATAAGCACTGTCAACATCAGTATTTTCCACTCATGGAAGGTTGATTTCTTCTACATATAGAATGACATTGTACAGTGTTGTCATTTTGACTTATATTCAGAGCAATCTGGGCAATACCTTGATGTTCCACATGTAGAAGGATCTGTACAATATCAACTGTACTTATGTATATGTCTTGTTAATTTATTTACTCTTTTTTACTACTATGTTTTTGCACTATCCCATTTGCTGCTGCATCACGGCAAATTTCCCCATTGTGGAATCAATTAAAGGATTATCTAAAACTATTTAACTATTTTGAATGGTTTCATTTGCTAAAATTGTTATATTATAATGTGTATTTCTAAAATGATCCTTTAAAACTGAAAAGCCCTTCACTTTGCAGTAAACTTGCGAAGGTCAGAACTATACTTAAACACTTGAAACTGTACTGCACTGTCCTCGGTTTGTTTTGCTTCATGATATACACTCACTGGCCACTGTATTTGGTACACCTTGCTAGTAAAAGGTTGGACCCCCTTTTGCCTTCAGAATTGCATTAATTCTTTTTGGCATACTTTCAACAAGGTATTAGAAACATTCCTCAGAGATTCTGGTCCATATTGACATGATAGCATCACACAGTTGCTGCATATTTGTCGGCTGCACATCCATGATGCCAATCTCCAATTCCACCACATCCCAAAGGTGCTCTATTGGATTGACATCTGGTGACGATGGGGGCCATTGGAGTACAGCGAACTCATTGTCATGTTCAAGAAACCAGTTTGAGATGATTTGAGCTTTGTGACATGGTGCATTATCCTGCTGGAAGTAGCCATCAGAAGATGGGTACACTGTGGTCATAAAGGGTTAGACATGGTTTCCAACAATACTCAGGAAGGCTGTGGTGTTTAAACAATGCTCAATTGGTACTAATGGGCCCAAAGTGTGCCAAGGAAATATCCCCCACACTATTACACTACCACTACTGGCCTGAACCATTGATACAAGGCAGGATCGATCCATACTTCCATGTTGTTTACTCCAAATTCTGGCCCTACCATCTGAATGTCGCAGCTGAAATCAAGACTCATCAGACCAGGCAACGGTTTTCCAATCTTCTATTCAAATTTTAGTGAGCCTGTGTGAATTGTAGCCTCAGTTTCCTGTTCTTAGCTGACAGTAGTGGCACCTGGTGTGATCTTCTGCTGCTGTAGCCCATCTTCTTCAAGGTTGAACGTGTTGTGTGTTCAGAGATGGTATTCTCCATTCCTTGGTTGTAACCAGTGGTTATTTGAGTTACTGTTGCCTTTCTGTCATCTCCAACTAGTCTGCCCTTTCTCCTCAGACCTCTGACATCAACAAGGCATTTTCATCCACACAACTGCTGCTCACTGGATATTTCCTGTTTTTCGGACCATTCTCTGTAAACCCTACAGATGGCTGTGTGTAAAAATCCCAGTCGATCAGCTGTTTCTCAAATACTCAGACCAGCCCTTCTGGTACCAACAACCATGTCATGTTCAAAGTCACTTGAATCCCCTTTCTTCCCCATTCTGATGCTTAGTTTGAACTTCAGCATGTTGTCTTGACCATGTCTACATGCCTCAATGCATTAAGTTGCGGCCATGTGATTGGCTGATTATTTGTGTGGAACAGGTGTACCTAATAAAGTGGCCGGTGAGTGCATACTGCAGTTTTTAACCAAATTGCCAACTACTGCTATAAAATTGTTTTTTTTTTGTTTGTTTTTTTAAATAAAGTGACACCTTCATGTTCCTTTCCTCTGCCATCTTGAAAATCCAGGTGCATGTAAAGCTGGATCAGACTGGGTGTCATTACACAGGAGAACCCTTTTTTGAGCTCACTAAAACACACATGGGCAACCATCTAACATGTCTGTCAATTCAAAAGCTAAATTTCTTCATATTATCCTATCATATAAAGAAATCACCCAGCAAAGTTGGAGGACATCTTCCCTTCAAGTACACTCTATATTAAACTACCTACCATTTGCTATGTGCTAATCAGCATTGCTTGCACAATCTGCATATATTTAGCAAATCTTTTACATGTGTTTTTACCCTGTACAGGCAAAATATTTGGTGGCACAAACTTCTGCACATACAGCTGAGTTAGCAGGTGACTGGGTCAGCTGGTTAGAGGGAAACTCATTGGTGGCAAGTAGTGGGCAGGTGAACAATGACGGGTCTGAACCAACATTAGAAGTTATTATGAACATAGGCAGAGGAAATAACAGACACATGCTCAGTTATCATATAACTTTGTTCCATTTGATTATATACACATGAAGAAAACCTTAATCTGGTTTATTATTGTATTATATAAGACATATAGCTAAAACTACGAATATTTAATTTAGTCAATCAGACATGAAATGTACCTTTATCTGAAACTTTAACTGAAACTGCAATAACCCAGAACAGTAAAAATCAGCCAAATGCATTTTTTCTGGTAAAATCTTAATATTATTGCTTTTTTCCCCATTTGCAAGAGTTCAGCTTGGATAGAAAATGGCCATATGGAGGTAATTACTGTGGCATTTCAGCACATTGGGCTTAGTTTTTATATGTCTGGAAATGGATTTGGATTTAAAACATTTCAGTTTAATCATCTCACATGGGGTCTTGAGAGTTAATCCTTGTTTAAGAAAATATCAATTTGTGACTCACATCGTGATTTGTGTGTAAATGATGCATAAAAAACAAATAAATAAAAAACATTTATCACTAGATAACACTATGCTGTATATCTCAGCGAGGTGTTCCCACATTAGTCTGTGAAGTAATGGCCACCACAGGGCATTGTTTCTTCACCCCCTAATGTGCAACATCAGTCTTTAAATTTAAATATCCTATTACAATTCAATAGATGGAGAGAAAAGGCATGAGCATCTGAAGAAAATGCACTGGACCTGCCTGGGAATACTAAAGAGATTATACATATGCACAGGGGCCAGCACACCTCGGTAAATAGAGAGCTATGGATTTGCCCAGACTCTGTCTCTGGCATTTTAATCCAGTGAGGAGATTAAGGCAGTTATCCACCTTCATCTGAAATAATTTGACACATACTATACAATGAGGCCTTATCATTGCAGATTTGGTCCTAATTTCATTTAGAGAGTTTTAATAAATATCATCTTGGTATATTTATGTTGATGGAGACATACAATTTGGAAGGACAGCTCATTTACTATCTACAGATGACAAGATCCATAGGCCATATAAATGTAGTGAAGGAGTGGCTTTGCATTTTATGTGACTGAGTCAAAGAGGTCTCAGTTAGCATTCTTAACAGGTTTGCAGATTTTACTCATACCAAATTTTAATCAGTGATCTCCTGTATTAATGATCTACAATTGCGAAGCATGTATATTTAAGTAATAGATGTTAACTTCAGTGTTGAACAGTGTTACTGCAGAGGCCAACTTCAGAATCACTCCAAAATTCCCAGCTAAAGTCAAGAATATGACACTTAAAGTCATCAAGTGAAGAATTGTGTCTCTTTGATCTCCAATTTTCAGTCCCTGAGGGTAAATCAGAAACCTGTCTTTCAGCTGTTATGTATATAACTGCTAGAAATCTTGTGACACAGATGGCTACTGAACTTGAACACTGTACTACTGGTGCTGTCTTCAAGCTTTTTGCCATTTGTGCTTGTGTCTTCTACTCCAGCAATAAATGAAAACATTTCTTAATGCTGGTCCAGAAATGTATATGTTCATTTGGCACATCGTTGTTCAAGCCAGGAACTGAGGAGAAAATATTGTGACTGTTGTTAAAGACCACCTCCGAATAATTGTTTGTTTTTGTTTGTCTTTTTCCACTATTAAAATGTCCAAATTGTGTTTTTATATACTGGGAGACACTGTGAGCAAAATTAGCAGCTGGTGCTGTAGTGGAGCATTTCCACCTTGAAACTGCAGCGTACTGATGACCATTTCAAAAACACAGATGCGCACTTCTGGGGTTTCATACATTACAGACATAACGAACCAGTTTCGCAGGGTCAGGCTTTCTGTATTTTTACTTATTTCTTCAGAATCTGTTTCTTGTTTTGAGTATGGCTCAATTATACCACTCAAGCCATTGTGTACCATAGAGCAGATTTATGGTGTTTGAGCAGAGTCACAGGTGAGCTGGTGTGCTCCAACTACAGTGACTTGAGAGAGGTAGGGACTTCACAGATCCATGTATTGTGTAGGAACAATGATTCAGAGAAAAATGCAAGCCATTTCTGGGCAGGAAGGGATTATTTATTATTATCTGTATCTGTAACAGATGGGTTTTTAGGCATGAAAGCAATGGTTAGTAAGAGACTCCAGAAATGTTCATCTTCTTTTTAATTTTAGGCCGCTTCCTTACACTACCATTCAAAAGTTTGTGGTCACTTAGAAATGTCCTTATTTTTGAAAGAAAAGCATTTTTTTCAATGAAGAGAACATTAAATCAATCAGAAATACAGTCTAGACATTGTTAATGTGGTAAATGACTATTCTCGCTGGAAACGGCTGATTTTTAATGGAATATCTCCATAGGGGTACAGAGGAACATTTCCAGCAACCATCACTCCTGTGTTCTAATGCTACATTGTGTTAGCTAATGGTGTTGAAAGGCTAATTAATGATTAGAAAACCTTTGTGCAATTATTTTAGCACAAGAATAAAAGTGTGAGTTGTCATGGAAAACATGAAATTGTCTGGGTGACCCCAAACTATTGAACTGTATACTTGGCACATTTTTGTGCATATTAACTGAAGAGTGAGATTATGACGGGAAGGAAGCAAATGGTGATTGTAGATACAGCTTAATATTTACCTGGTTTTATGCAGAAATTCCAAATTCCGGTCACAGTCATGATGTATAAACAAAAGACAACAAATTAAATTGCCTTTTATTTTCATATAACAGCAATCTTTTCTTACCCTGTACCAAACATTTTAAGTTAGTCGTAGTTTAATCATAAATAATTTTCAACGGGTACAATCTTTACATGACCTTAATTAAAACTTAACATTGCCATATTGTATGGTATAGAACATTAAATAATATTAGCATTTACAAAATATTCTATCTGGTAATGTTGTTGTCTCGTAGGTGGGGTGCCATCTCCTTTTCCTGTGTCACAATTAGTTAAACACTTGTCATTAGGTGGCACATGCACCAATTTCTGTCATTTTTCCAAACGGATGATGTACCTGATTTGGGTGTCATCAGCCCATTAAATGCCTCCTTGTCAGTGTATAACAATACCATGCATATGGACCAGTCTTTATCTTTGATCATTCATTTAGTAAAAGTGAACAAGAGACTGAAGTCAAAATATAATACCATTAAAATGCTCAGAGATGGGTCTAAAGCTCATATCTTCTTCCTCAAACTCTGCTTATTTACATCTCCTCCATCCCCTCCAGCTCCTTTTTGTTTCTCTTTCTAAATAAAATAACATGACTGCACCACCATAAAATGAGGTTATTCTGGAGAACCATTTAATGGGATGGTAATGTCACACACTATTACTATTAAGAGGTGGAGGAGGTCCCTACTGGCCCAAATGTACAGGTAACATCATCATAACATCAAAATCGGGTTCAACATTTATGACCACTTAATGCATAAACTGGCAACTTCTGTTGAGATGAAGGAATAAAACAGTGTTTGAGCTTCCTCCTTAAGCTATTTTTTTTCACACAATAATCTCTGTCAATGTTGTCATGTGTACAGGCAAGTGAAAGATTATGAAGACCTTCCAGGAAACTCAAAAATATATCAGAACATTCCCTGTTTAAATGACTACTATCCCTCTCTGGAATGATTTGCTTTTCATTGTGGGCCATTGAGAACAGTTACAGACGTTGTCAATCAACACATTGTATAAAGTGAAACATTTCAAGCATAAAATTTTCTTCCACTGTGCTATGAGAATAGAAAAGTACTTGCTTTGGCACTCAACCTAAATGCAAGTCTCCACTGTGAGGATATGTTGCATGCAGTAATTGAAAGCCCCATCTTTGGGTTTGAAATGGAAACAAGGTATTATTTTCTTCATTCCCTGTCAGAGAGGACACTATGAGGTAAATCTTTCCTCTGTGATAGCCTCAGGCAGTCAGGATCTCACTGCTACCACCATGATCCATCTTTATAATCCTGTGTTATTGAAATGGTGACTGTCTGCCAAATATTAGGATGTTTCATTAAATCCTCATATCTTTGGATCCACTTGGCTGGATCATGAAACTGGATGAGACACCGCCACAAATCAAAGAAAAACAATTAAATTTTTAGACATTTTGAAATTAGTCTGCAATAAATTTCAGGTAATTTAATTTTTATTTATTTATATTTTTTCATTTATTTAACCCTTATTGCTTCTGAACACATTTTTAATACCTCTAGACCAACAAGCCAGGGTAGTGTTGGAGGACAGATGGAAGGATTATTATGATTTCATTTAGTTTATTTAGTATTATGATTTGCTTTAGTTTAGTTGAATTTAGTATTAGGATTTAGTTTAGTTTAATTAGAATAATGATTAGCTTTAATTTAGTTGAATTTAATATTAGGATGTAGTTTAATTTATTTAGTATTATGGTTAGCTTTAGTTTAGTTGAATTTAATATAATGATTTAGTTTAGTTTATTTACTATTTTATTTTCATTTAATTTTAGCTTTTTTATTGTAAAAGGGTATTATTAATATTAAAATTAATAATATGAATAACATTACTATTGTTGTTATTCTTACAATTATTACTGTTACTATAAATAATTTCTTTAATAAAACCCCTGTGTAACTCTCTTCATGACCACAGACGCAGGTAGCCCTTTTGAAATGGGCATTTATTCTTCACAACCTTTGGAGTGATTTCATCTTTAAACACATGCCAGGTTCACACCAAGATCATGCCTAGCTAACACCGTGAGAACTGCAATGTGCATGAACAGTAGGAGTACTTTAAGAACAGAAGAAGAATTCACAATAAAGATAACTGTTCAGATGTGAAAGAATACATATACACAAATAAACAATACCTCGTTGCACTGCCTGTCATGATAGAGTGTCCTTCTTAAAGTCCTTTGAAGTCCATAAAAGTCCCTCAGAAACGTCCAAGTCGGATTGGGAAGCGAACCTGTTCTCCCGTCTATGCTGTCCCAGTCTTCAGTGGTTCTGTCTGAAAGGTTTGGACAGAGCTTTGCCCAGAGCGCAGAAGAGGCGGCAGATGGCTGAGCGCTTCTTGTTCAGGTGATGTTTGATGGAAGCAACGCGCTGGTGAGATGTGCATGGCCTGCAGGTCCAGAAGAACCTAGAAGAACCAATGCTGCTTCAGAAGATCCTTGGAGATACTTGGAGCTCCTCAAATCTGTCCGGCCTCACGTTGATGTCGTGGTCCTGCAGCTGTTCCAGTAGCCACCTGTATCGGACCTCCAGGCCTCCATAGGAGTAGTCCAGCTTAGCTTTCCTGAACAGAAAAATTTTATTTTTCATTATTATTGCTATATTTAAAAATTGTGATAATAGAAGTTTTTCAATTTTATTTTTTTAAAATAATAATAATTCTAAGATAATTTTTTTTAACTTTTATTATAATTCTTTTCTTTACCAGCTGAGCCATCACTTCCTCCAAAACACTGAAAGGGCTCATCCAGGATTTGAACCTGGTCCTCTCACAAGCTATTCAAGAATTAAATGTTCCTGTTACTTAATCTAGTTATGTCAACAGGTCCCACAAAACCCAGTTATTTAATTGTAACAGATAATGTACAAGTAATTGTAACACTATGTTTTAAGTAAATCCAGCTAAATTGTGTGGATTAAATGCTTTATCATAGAGGTATGTTAAATCAATTCAATTTTATTATGTTAAATTTCCTAGAAATGTTTTCAATTAAGTTGACATTATCAAGGTAGATCAACAGGATTTTTCTGATTGTACAAAACTTATCCCTAATTGTTCTTTTTAAGTTTGTAGGTTAAATAAATACAACTTCAGTCATTTCAGTTCAACTGACTTTATTAAACTTTCACAGTCCACTGACCTTGACCTGTGACTAGTGTACATTTAAATTCACAGATTTTCCCTCTAGCTATCGTGTGCAAAGGAATGTGACAGACAGACAACCCAAAAACATGGTTAACAAGGAACCTTGCAACTTACCAAGTACTCCTTAAAATGGCACTGTCTGGATTTTCATTTAGGAACAAACACAATGCTTTTAGGCTACACTCTCACCATACTTCAATACTGGATTCTGTTGCAGACCAAAAACTGTTTTTAAACAAACTTTTATATCTTTACATTTTTACATCTTCAAATTGACTTTAAAGTTCTGACTTCATTTTGATAAAAAAAGAAACAGAGAAAGCGATAAAAGACAGTAGCCCAAAGAAACATTATTATATAAGAACCCAAACTACACAACGCAAAATACGTGCCTTGCCCATGGCAGCCTTGATCAGGCTGATTTTGCATCCTGCTGTCCCTCTGGTCTTCTTAAACACCCTCATTAGTTGGCTGGTGTAGTGATCCAGTTGGGACATAAAGGTCAGCAACAAGGGGACTGTAGTGATACCAGTGAATTCAGCTTTTACCTGAAACATATTAACAGACAGAAAAATTACTAACTTTAAATATCATAAAGTAAACACTGCCAAATTTCACATTAACTTCAGATCATCACACAGTGGAAGTAGAAACAGCAATCTATTATTGACTGTCTTTAAGTAGTGAATCTGTGTGTTGAATCTGTGTGTTTGTGTAAATGTACTATGCAATACAATGGGCAGAACTACATGAATGTAATATTACTGCTTTCACTCCTAACTTTTGTCAATTTCATATATTGTCCATTTACTCACCACTACTGTTAGTTTCAAGATTTGAAAATTCACTTAAAACAATACAGTCCACATTTTCCCAATAAAATCAAATACAAAATTTGAACAATTATTACCTCACTCTCAGAAAGCAGCGCTAGCCACCTCTTCTTGAATTCTGCTATGAAAGGCATATCTTCCATGACTTTGTGTCTTCTACAGACAAATGTTCTTTCCATTCTACTTCTGATGAGCTGATGGTTGTTCTTCTTCACCTCCAACAGAAGTGCTTGTCTTTCTGCCTCAAGGCTCTTACTGGTTTCACTTGCAGGATAAAATATCAATGACAAACAATCGTTTAAACTCTCAAAATGTATTGTATTTTTTTTTAAATACAGGTATGACTACATATTTGCATATTTACAAATCTACGGAAGCCACTGGTTTTGCATCCATTAGGTGAGAGACTGACAAATCTGAAATCTATAAGAAAATGTTTTAACAATAATGGCCTCGAGCTTAAAATTGTTCTCTCGATACCTAAGTAAAATAGACCTGTCCACACCTATCCACACACAAATGTAGTTTACACCATAGCTTCACTATCAAACTATTTAGATGAGGACACTGTTTATCCACGTTTGTCCAAAAATATGTCCAAAGTATTGTAAAATGCTTAACACAAAACATCCATACATTTTGAACATGGCTTTCTCATACATATATCATTTCCAATAAGTAATTAATTGTTCAATTACATTTTCTATTACTAAGCCCAATACTAAACTAATGTTTACAGTTAAAATAAAAACAAAGCACAATGCCCAAAAGATTAAAAAAACACATTTTTTGGAACTAGTACACAGAAAAACTCAATATTTCGCTACTTTATGACAAGTTTTTGAGCTTTTGAAACAAAGAGGAACTGGGAAACATGAAATAGAATAATCTGTAATTTAAGCTAGCGCTAAAACATTTACAATACTATTAAAGTACATGGCTGAGCGCTAAGAGCTAAAAATATCATACACAGTTCTCACAATTGCCATTTTATAATGTACATTGTTAAAGGGAATTTCATACTTACCAAATATAGATGGATGGTGGTGGATGAAAAGGGATGAAGTTTGCATACACTCACATCGCAGCAGTCAAAATGAAATTGGTGCCTTTCCCTCCTGCGGTCTTCATCGTCCTGCACATGCACAAGTACGGAAAGTGTGTTGGGGCATTCTTTATGCCCTCAAAGGGCGAGTACATTTGAAGCAAGCTGGTTATGTTGGTTTAAAACTGCTGTGTTTATTAGCCTTAAAAACTCGCACTTCTATTTAAATGCAATGAAACCTGCTTGTGTTGACTGTCAAAGTACAACTAATTTCATCATGAAACGTTACACAATCCAAGGAGTTAGTGTTTGGAAAGAATTACAAAAACGTGCCCTTGCAAAAAAAAAAATAATGCATGAATGATTCTGAAAGGGAAAGCACAAGTGCTTTTGGCAATATCCAAACTATTCATGTACACATTAAACATTCATTTAATAATCATAATCAGCACAGTGGAATAATTTGCATTGACTCATTGGCTCTTAATACAAAATAATCCAGAACAGCTGTGCCGTTGAGCCCGCTTCTGTTTGTTAATGACTTGTTATCAGTATTAGGACAATAAAGATAATGCATTTTATTTATGCCCAAGTATTCTATGAGACAGTCTCTTATACTAAATTAATCAGTCTAATCAGTCATCAATCCAGCAAATCCACAGAAGTAAAGAAAGTGGTTACTTGGTGGCTAACAAATCTAGCGCTTTAAATTAAAGCTATGCTTCATTTTACAGCTGATACTAAAAATACACTTCTAGAATTTATGAAAAATACAATCCACAGTTTGTGTGTGTGACTTTGTTTGCTTTTCCTTTACTATACATGGCCTTTTTTTGCTGCCCTGTGTACCATCTACAGCTCAGAGAAAAGCCAGCAGTCAGGAAAAGCGAAGACAGGCAAAGTTTTCAAGAGGATTACAGGCAGACTTTGTCAAACAATCCAGGACAAGGAAATCACTTTCACTAATCCCACTCTGTGATGTCCGCCCGACAAAATGTCCCTTTCATCAGCAATAATTGAACATGGAGAGGACTACTATTGTGCTCGACTCATTTCCTATGTCCTTAGCCTTTTGACTTTCAGAGTATCTAGTCTCTCTGTCCTGTCAGTGCCCTGATAATGTATGCTGTATTATTTCTTTATGCTGCAGTACATAGCCTACACTTGTTTGTATGCCTGTCCACATCTAATCCAATCCATGACCTAATCCCCTCTGTCTTAGTTTTTGATGATATTCCTTTTAAAAACAAAGCTGTGTATATGTAGTAATTGTTCTAAGAGAATTAGTATTGTATCTCAGACAAATGGAGGTAAAAAGCAGGCCAGATACAGATTCTTGCAGATCCTCTCAGTTGAAGTTAATGATTACTGAGGTAGTGTTTCCTGGTATCTGCTGACTTCTTAATGGTTACTTGAGGATCCTGCAAAACAGTCCTCTGTATGAACTTGAATTTTAAGAAATCTTATTCTGTGGCTAGGAAGCGATATCAACAAAAGCTCTGGGTGTTAACTGGCACTCACACTGTAGCTTTTACTCATCACTCCTTAAAATCTGAGTATTGCTCTTATTGCAGCGTCTTTAACACTGGTTCAGCATATTGACAGACCCAACGTTTCAAGTACCTAGTCAAAGCCTTGTCCATATGGCTCCCATCCAAAAACAGCCTTTAGCTGTGGGGACAAAATGTGTTTTCAGCCACTTTCATGAACCCTCCACATATAACTGAAGATTGCTGTGAGGTTTAGGTTGTTTTTAGAACCAAACGCATCGTATGTTGTAAAAGGTGAATTTATTTACAAAAGCTGTCTCTGAAGGGGAACAGTGGTGGCAGTGTGACGAGTTCAGTGTGAAAGTCAAGGCTTGAGCATGTAAAATACTGGAGCACAGGTGAGTTGAATCAGCAGCTGGCAACAATGGAGTTATTCCAGAATTGGAGAACATTTGGGCTCCAAAATTTTTGAAAAATTAATCATCTCTTTTACAATTTTCTGCTACATATTCATCAATAGTAGGTAGTAAACTATCAAAATCTTAATTGGCTCAACTTACACATCTAAGGTGCTATTTTTATTCCATGTTTTATTTGTTATTTGCTAATTCTACTCTTATCACAGTAACAGGGTTGCTAATCCATGCTAATGTTAGCTTTTTCTCAGGAGTAGAAGCTGTTACTGCTGACCAAGAGGACAAACTCACTGATGGAAAAAAGTGAAAAGAATTTGTCTTATCCTGATAATATGCATAACAGGGTTGCATGAGGTAGAGTGAGACATTCAATCAAGCTGGACAATGTTGTGAAAATATGAAAAATAGAAGAGAGTCAATAATTTTGCTCTGCCCATTCTTTTGGAAAACTGTTTGATGATGTTAATTCCAGTGTATCATGTGATCCACTGTTTTCTTCTTCTTCTACTAGCTAAAAAGGTTTTGCTAACAGGGTTGGGTGCATGTTGGGGGACACACATTCCATACATAATTATATTATTTAAAATATTATGTTGATTAAAATATATTGATTTAAAATATGTTGATTAAAACCCACAATTACAAGAAGTATCAATGAAAAAATGATACCAAAAAAAAGATTTAAATTTCATTTGAACAGTTTTGAGATTGTTTGGTATCAGAGGGGTGGGACAAGAGAAAAATAGCATTTTAGGGGGAACTCCCGATTTATTTAGTATTTTTAAAAATATTTTCAAACATTCTTTTCTCCTAGGTTTTTTTGATCTGGTCTCAGGACAAGTACATTTACACAACAACTACACGTTCTAGTATTTTGTACATGGATTATTTGTAATTTGATGGGTAGGACATAAAATGTCCTCCAATTCTGGAATGACCCAATGCACACAGTAAAATCTGCACATGGACAAACAGTGGATCAGAAGAACTGCAAAAAAGAAGCACTAGAGGGTTATACTCAGCAGGTTTACAGGTGAGAGCTGGAGAGTTGCTGTGACAGGACCAAAGTCACAGAACAATCTGGCACTGGAGAGTAAGAAGAGTTAGGATTTTATTAGAACACTGGATGAGGTGAGATGACCTGCAGGTGTATCATGAGCCACACCCTCAGCCACCCACTGAAAGGAAATGAGGCTACCAGAAAGAGGGAGGAGGGGAGAGGAGCAAATTGTTAGTAAGAAACTTCAATAGTGTGTATTTTTTTTTCTCTGAATCCTCCGACCTTGAGCTTTTGGAGGGTACTCGGACAAAAAAATTAGCAGGATTTTCAAAGTGCTCTATCCCAAAACTGAGTTAGTGAAATGTCAAAGTGGGCTTTGGGTATTGCTCGTGCATTTACAAGGAAGGCAGGGTGTTAAAGTTTATACATTTGGGCTTGTTGTTTTGTCTTGCCTCTCCAGCAGCAGGGAGTTCTCAGGCCCTACCATCTTCACACGCAGTTTAGCCTGGGGCTCTTAAAACCCCCTACACACACACACACGTGCACACACACACACACACACACACACACACACACACACACACACACACACACACACACACGCTTCTCTCCTTCCCCTTCTTAGTCTCTCTTTTTCTGTCTGTCACTCTCCCTTGCTTTGTCTGTCTTTCCTTCTTTCTCTCTCTCTGTCTCTGTCTTCCTTTCTCTTTTCAGTGCTCAGTTAGTGAATCCCTCAAGTCTATACCGGACCACTTCCTTTGACACACACAGCAAAAGCCTGTCTGTCAGCTTCTGCACTGACAGGATGAGGCCAAGCTTGCCCAAAAGTTGTGTGAGTGTTCTTGAGAATATATGCATGATTGCAGTGTGTGAATACAGTATTTCCTTTAATACCTGGGCATGCAATGTAAGTTAAAGTGACCAGATTTGAAATTATTTTGAATCCAAAATGCATGCAGCAGTCAAAACAGCTCAAAACAACACTCATTAGCTGCCACTGATTAGGAATTAAAGTATTTCAACTTCACTGTTAGCTAGTAAGACATTTGAGGGAGCAGATTTTTCTTTTTTTCTTTTTTTTAACCAATGAGCAACGTCAGGGTTCACAATTTGAAAAAGATTAATTACATTACAGTTATGAATCCAAGTACTTTTGGTGTCGTCTTGTTTGCTTTCTGTTGGGAAATTTCTCGGAGGGTTGATATCTCTTTGATCTGTCTGTGTTCAGAGTTCACATTACCTGGTGGCTTTTGCATGACAAAAACAATATAATATACTTGATAGGACCATAGCTGAACTACAGCATCTTAGTGAGACTCACTCCATGATCAGATTAGACCTCCAGCTTTTGGAAGCAATACATCTGCTGTAACAACCCGTCACAGACAAGGACTTTATCAAACTATATATATATATATATATATATATATATATATATATATATATATATATATATATATATATATATATATATATATATATATATATATATATATATATATATGGTATTGTAGACAGCAGCATTGAGAGTGACCAGCATGTCTGTATGATCAGTATTACATACAAATGAACAAACAGCTGTATTCATTTATTAGTTTCATTCAAACAGTGCAGTCAAACAAAGGGTTTTGCAAAAGATGATAATCAGCAGCCAAGAGTTACAACTGTCACAAGATGAAGAGCTCAGAAAGACAGTTTGAAAAAGAGGTGTGAACGACTATGTGAGCACACGACTTTAGAAAAAGATATACAAATGTGGGTTTTACATTTGACCGTATCTCATGTTTCACTTACATACAAAAGAAAAAGCTTCAGTGTTGAGGACTCATTTCTCCACATCCCTAAAGGAGGAGTATCAAAATGTTTCCAAATCTCTGGGGAGGACATCTTATAACCAGGGTTGTCCTAGTAGTCATTATTTACCAGAACAGAAAGTTGATCAAAGCATTGACTCAGTCTACAATGGGTGGGCATGTTTAAAAGAAAGTGAGATACTTTCTTTTGAAGCAGCAACCACATTATTATCCTCACTCAGTGTAATGATGTTCACATTATCGAAGGACCGCTTTACAAATGAGTCACAAGATGATTGTCTACTACCATTATGTGCATGCACAAGGATGCATGCACAAGGAGATGCTTGAAAAAAGAGATGCACCAAAACAAATTGCCTGGTTGACTTTGCTATTCTCTTCAAGGACATTTGCTCCATCCTTACCTCTCCGTCTCTGTTGGCTTGACTGGTGCAATGGAACAAAAATGTTGACACCTTGTTTCAACAAATGAGAAATGACAAATGCATAAATCATTCAGGCTCTGCCGCGTAGAGATTTCACTTTGACACACTCTCAGGCTGTTTGATGCTCCACTGATGAAAACTTTCAGGGAAGCCCATGGAAGGTTCACGTCATCACTGATGTGCTAGAATGGTCAGTACTGTTGTTCAGGCTTCAAACTTGCATCTTTATAAGACCTCTGGAAGACACCTCTGTGCACGTCTTTTTTTGCTGCAGGTTTGAACACATCCTACAATTTTACACATTTTGCATCATGGGATATTATTCATCTGGTCAGTATAATTTAAAAATAAATATTATGAATCAATGCACTAAAGTAGGAATAAGTGGGTAATTCAATTCTGACATATTATAGCCTCATTGAGGCTATATTACTACCAATATTGTGCTTGACCTCAAAATAACTGCTTTAGCTTAGTATTCCTCTGTGAACTGAAACAATATGTGAGATTTCCAGGGAGAGTTCATCTTATTGGATGAAAAGGTACAGTGGTACAGCAGCTGATATTGTAAATACCAAACTAAAATGATTCAATATTTACTCTTTGCCGAGATAACAATGGAAAACAAACAATATTTTACTAAATCTGGAAACATACTGTTTATTCTCATGACATGGAACACAATAACTGTATTTCCTCACATGCACTAAAGCACGAAAGGAAGCCCATCCAATTATCTATTTAACCAAATGTATAATTACTTGTCTGTGTGACTAAGGTGTTTATTAGGGTTCCTTACACGCAAATTAAATTGCCCTATAAACAATTTAGGAGCCATTAAAGCATCTGAGAAACAATTCCCTTAATGAGGGGGCGAGATGGGAATGCTGGCATGAGGAGACGGGGGGTTGTAGCGAACGGCAGCATTCAAGCGTCGTTGAGGAAACTGACAATTAGATCCTGGCAAACTAAAGTGCCAAGTGCCATTATGACGACTTGTTTGAAATCCATATAATGAGCTACATGAGTGTTGTAAGACTTTTTTATAGAAACACAAACAAACACACACACACACACACACACACACACACACACACGGTTACATTTTTACGCACTATATTTTCTACACTGTATATTTTAACATGAAATATGTTTTTTTTTATTTTTGCACACCATATTTTCACATTTAATTTTTTCACAAACTACATTTTCTACACAGTATATTTTTACATTACATAGTTGTTGTTTTTTCACATTTTTGCACACTGCATATATTTTCCATTACTTTTTTGTTTGACATTTTTGCACAGTTTATTTTTCACACGTCTTCAAGTGTCAAACTATAGTAATCTTCAGAAACTTTTAGTCCTGTTGAATCAGAACCACAAATGTTTGTACAATCCAATTAGCATAACATTTGTGATTTTTGCACTGTGGGAGGAAACTGGAGCACCTGGGGAAAACCCATGCTAACATGGAAAGAACACACAATAAACTCAGAAACATTTAGAGCTGTTTCTGTGAGGCTGCAGTGGTAAACACTGAGCGCCTTAGCTCATTTGCTTAGCGGAATATTTCACTCACCGAGATGATTGTATAGTAATCACACCAGTCACATCACATCAGCTGCTGGTCACGTCGTCACTCCTGAGCACATTTACGGATGACTAGAGGCCTTTTCTGCTCTTTATTTTTAGTTAAATTAATCTGTTTTTCAGTTTGCTACCTTCTGTCAACCGTTTTCGCTACCTGTAGGGGGTGGAACTAGCGATAGGATTTCAGCATTGCATAATGTCACCCAATAAGATGAAATTGAACTTTACAGACACCCGAATCAACCAAATAATTTGTGTTTTGTGTCACAACATATCTGTGAAATAAAAGGGATATAAAAATAAAAGATAATACAAATAGAAATAAAATATGTTTATAATGTATCATACACAGGCACACGCACACACACACACACACACACACACACACGCACGCACACACACACACACACACACACACGTGTCTTTAAAGCTGCAGAAATAACATTGGTGTCTATGGAGTGCACAGGGACCGTCTGCAAATTGCAAAACCACTGCAACAGCAAAGAGAGACACAATTATTCAATAACTTAACTCTTACACACTGTAGTGTCACCAAAATCACTGCAGCCATCAACTGGCTTCTGTTGACACCAATGTTATTCCTGCAATTTGAAAGACAGCTACTTTTGATCAAACTGGGCTTTTAGCACACTGTCTACCTCACAGTGATGGAAAAGAGGCATCGTTTATGTTTTGACAAGGTATAGCTAATGATTTATTGATGCTGGAAGTCTGAATCTGTGAATATCTTTACAACTTTACTGAACTGTGGCCCCGAGTAGCTGTGGTGGCCGTGCTTTATTTTCATTTCTGAATGGTGGCAACCCTAGTCACCCCAGAGCTCATTTGCATGAAGTTGCTTCATTTATGCAAATGCAGCACGGGGAGCAAAGGTCCGACGCATGGCGAAATTTTCGTTGAACATCGAAACCAGCCGTCGTTAAACTAAAACAAGGATAGATTTAGCAGCTTATTTCTCACCTCAAATGCTTTCAGAAATATTTTATGCTGAACAGTTTTCGTAATAAAAGTCAAAGTTTGCGAACGAACCACCATGTTGGTCTGATGTTTATGCCCTGATTCCCTCAGTGCGTCCTGTGCATCTTCTTCACGGCTGGCAAACAGATTTTAGCTGCATTACTGCCACCTACTGGGCTGGAGTGTGCATCAGTGTTACCAGTGGCCAGAAATTAGGGAACTGAGAAATGTATAATTAAATGTTATATTTTTAACATGTTACTTTTTCTGTAATTAATTAATTAATTGTAATTAAGGCGTTAAAGTCCCCACCCTAATATATATATATATATATATATATATATATATATATATATATATATATATATATATATATATATATATATATATATATATATATATATATATATTTATTTATTTATTTATCAAGTCAAGTCAACTTTATTTATATAGCACATTTAAAAACAACCAAGGTTGATCAAAATAGAAAGACAAGACACAGTAAGACACAGTAAGACAAACAATGGCATATTTGAAGGTGTCAAAGCTCACCTTCAATTAAAAGCTAAAGAGTACATATATGTCTTTAGTAGGCATTTGAAGATATCAGGGCTATATGTATGTGTGTATGTATAAAGATGGACACACCCTCCATGGCAACCCTCCATAGGTTTCCTGAGCAGTGGTTTTGAAGCTCGGTGTAATAGCTGCAGCTGCTGCCACCTTGGCAGTGCCTGAGTCCTCCCAACTTCCACCTAATAGAAAAGTGAGCATAGAAGTGAAGTGTGAGTGGAGTTGATGTGGACTGTACAAACACCTCTATTACACAATGGCTATTCTGTCCTAGTATCGTAAAAGTGTTTTCCAACCTATAGACTTATTGACAATTTTTATTTGTCACTGCAAAATGTTAACATAAAAAAGCATTAAAAGCATAGTAGCAATAGCTGAGAATGAGGCCAGGAATGAGGAAGTATTATATAGCATATATTAGTATAGCATAAACTAGATAAGAAACTCAAAACTTAACCCTGAAAGCCTCAATAACAATGCGAGTATATTACCATCTTTGAAATGTGCAAATTATATGCTCTTACATCATTGCTTAAGCCAGAAGTATAGTATAGCATGTGTTTTTGACTTCTTCCAAACAAACCTTGAAGAATAAAACTTTGACCACAAGAGGTACTGTCATCACTTATTCAAAAGCAAGTGAGGACTTGTGTTTTGACACCTAACTTCAAAGTATCTCAATTCTATTTCATGTTGGCATTGGAGGAAAGTCAAAAGGATGCCAAATGCAAAATCCGTCACCAAGGTCAAAGCTGCTTCCCAAGATGACAGCAGGGTCGACAGATTCATTGTCAGTGCAGAGATACAGTGCCACCTGTCCTTGAAATCCTGTTCTAAGCATTAGCTTTGTCTTTTCTATCCGGCGTGACCAGCTCTCTTTCCTCTTTAGCTGCTCTTTCATCTGTTACTTAATGGAGGGATTGCCAACATGAAAGACATGAGCACTTTGCCTTTCATCACAGTGACATCATCCCTCTGGCTACACCTGAGAACTTGTCTTGTTAAAATGAAATGCTGCATATTAAGAAAAAAAAGAAAAATATATATCATGGCTGTTGCTAGAAAGGGTTTAATCAAAAGCCTGTTTAAGGTTTGTGATACCATTATAGGCTATGAAACTTCTGTGCTTAGAATAAATCTTAGACAGGATGTTTATTTCTTTATTCCCGAGCAGACTTTAATTTGGTTTTAAATCTTTATTTTCTTTTATTGGTCTCACTTTGCAGAACAGGAAAGAGAAGTGGATCAGCATCCGGTTGAAAAGGTTGTGAATAAGCCAACAGTTGACAAGATTATCTAAACTACTTTATTTGGAGGAAGAAAATTACATCTGAAATGCCAGTAATAATGCTTAAATGCACTGGAAAAAAATACAACAATAAAACCCAGATTATAATAAACTAGAATGATAATCTAATTTGTTCATGTCTCCATCTGGATAGATTTAATCAGTTGTTCTTGTTTGGATTTTGCATTCTTTTCTCAGTGATGTCACAGATTATGGTCACAGGAGATAAAACACTGGCTGTCTGAATCCATGGTCTTTAGACTGTCATTGGTGAATTGTAGGTGGAAATGTTTGGCCATGGCGATGGCTGTTTTTCTTTTTTATGATATGTCTTTCAACGATAACTTTCAAGGACAGGTTTACATATTTTCATGTATCTTAAGAGAATAACAATGCAAATAATAAGTAAGATGTCAAGCTAGTCTGACCATCTAAGTCTGTTGCAAGGTCTGCCATATGGGTGTGTGTATGGATATGTCTAGTGGTGCCTTGTTTGTTATATTAAAATGCCATGTGGTTATGCTGCAAAAAATCCCCAGAGGGACAAAAAAAGTGTCTATGTTCAAAAAAAAAAAACAAAACCTACATGCCATTCTGTATTTTTTAGTCACAGCATTACTTAACAATATATCACTACAGGAAGACATTTTTCAACAATACCAATACAATATCGGCATATGAGTATTGCATTAAGATATTTTTTTATACATTTTAGATATGTGTATAATATTATTATAGAGCTTTTTCCATTTACTACTTGACTGCTGACTGCACTTTACTTATCTCCCCAGCTGTAACATTCCCGTTCCTGCAGTATCAATTCAAGTACCAAGCACATCATTTTTTGCAGATGGTTATCCAAACTCTTTAGTTCCTCTTGTCTAGATCTTGATAAAACCTTTAGGATCTCTGTATTTTTAATGGTATTTCTGCAGTAGGGCATCTGTGAGCCTCATTCTGCAGTCGTTCACATCTGAGTGTCTGTTGGTTTGAGGAAAACAGTGGCAGAGAGGAAGATGGTGTAGTCCAAGGACATAATAACAGTACTATATGTCCTCTAACTTCTATTAATTACAGGGCTCAGACATAGTGTTTTGATCATAATCAAAAGTACTGAACAGCATCCCTTGTACCGCTGCACTGATTTTAACAGAAGCTCTCTGTTTTTTATTGAATTAGTAATGTTTCACTATCTTTGGTCCCCTGGAGATTGTAGAGACATCTTCAAAAGAACACCCGCCCTTATCAGTGTGCTTGACCTATTTCCCCAGCTTCTTTGCTGTATCCCTCCCTCTGTACAGCTCAGGCTACAGAGGACAGGTAATCCCACTGACACTAGCAGAGACTGATGTGGTGCACCTGTGATCTGGTTATCTTGCCCTATCTCGATCGTGGATCAAGCTGGCAGTAAACCAACAAGGTTCTTGTAAGAGTTACAGGGTTATCATAGATCATTAGTGTTCAAATAAGTGAGCATTAAACTGGATGTTATTAGGGGATAACACTGCATGAAGGAGTTTAATGATACTGTTGACAATGGCTCCAGCCACGCTGTGTGGAGTGAATGTTATGCTGTTTGAGAAGCGACAGAAATTCAAGGTAAATAGAGCTGCTGGTGTTCATAAAGAAAAGAGATGATAAGAAAGAACCTTGAGTTCATATTACAGCAGCACAATATGAAGCATATTATATAATTCATAGGTTTTGCAATGTATTTAAATATGAGAGTGAAAATTACAGCGAGAAAAATCATGTTCTGGGCTTGTATATTCTGGTGATTAATAGAAGAATTATACACAAAACAAGACGCAGACATCTGGTGGCTAGAAGATGCCACATTATGAAAACAAAGATGAGTAAAGAAAATATAAAAGTACCCTGAACATGGTCAATAAAGCGAAACAGCTAAACATAAACAAACTTAAATATTGATGGAGGATGTGAATCTCCTGGGAGAGAAAGCAAAGACGTCTTCTGGTGCCTTGGTGTCTGTCTGAGCTGCAGCAAAGCACAGGGAGATTCTGCAGCTATGAAAGATGTGAAGTAGTGACTGCAGTCGCCATCATCGCTGGGCCTCTAGATGCTTAACTCATTTTTTACTCATTTTATATCATAATGTCCACTTTGTTTTATCACAGCAGCGAAACTCAATCCAGGCAAGAGTTGTCCGCTCATTCAATTAATTGATTTTGCTGTCATCAGCCACTCTCTCCTGCATGCTCTCTCTATCCTGTGCAGTCTCTCTTCCTCTCCGACCTCTCTGCGGGCTCTTGATGGCAGCTGAATGGTCATAGTGCGGCCCAGCAGGTATTTAGGCTTTCAACAGCTCAGGATAATGTGCATCTAGTGCACGAAGCTAAAAAT
Organism: Amphiprion ocellaris; assembly: GCF_022539595.1. Taxonomy (NCBI): domain Eukaryota; kingdom Metazoa; phylum Chordata; class Actinopteri; family Pomacentridae; genus Amphiprion; species Amphiprion ocellaris. The sequence continues at coordinate 25,068,747 of NC_072775.1, forward strand.
GTAGCTACTCAGGCCTCCCTAATTCATTTAGTGAAGCCCAAGGAGGCTTTGCACTGGATCTGCAAAATCCATCAGCTGGCAGAGAGAGTTCAGACGGGAGTACAGAAAACAAACTGCCCTCAAGTAGCTGAGACAAGTGTGTTGGAAGAGTTTTAATCCTCTGTCACAATGGCTGCTTTCCATCAGATGAGGATTGATAAATCGCATAGGATTTAATGTGAGGGTACAAAACAGGAAAGGAGTGGAAGCGCTCTTGATTAGTCTCAGTACGATGAGATCCCATCTATTTTGTTCAGCTTTTGTAGTGAATTTCATTGGTTCGGGAGCCTTTTCTAATGGTTATTTTTTTCTTTGCTACAGTCAGGCAGGTTGCCTCTTTGTTCTGGGGTTGTGCATTAGATGCTCATCGTTCTTGCTAAGGAAACCAGGGCAACCACCTTCTGACAACTCCCTCGACTCCACTGGCTTATGGAGTCAGACAGCGAACACATGCATACACACAAGCACACGCCAACACATACTGTAGGTGGTGATAGACAACCAAGAGGAGGATGAATATATTCACACACATACTGTACCAGAGACACACATAAACACAGAGATGCTGGCAGAAGGATGGATGGGAAGGCACAAACAAATTGTAAATGCTGTTTTATTGGTGGTAATAATTACACAGTCCTATTGCCTTTAAAAACAATGCCTCACAATTCAATTCAATTCAATTTCATTAATATAATGCAGATTCACAATATATGTCATCTCATAGCACTTAGCATACTAAAGTACAGCCCTTACAAATTATAAACAGTCTACATCTCTGTACCATATAAAATGCAATTCATATTTTCAAAGTTCTCCTAAAAACATGTTATACTCAACTGGCTGTTTTCAGTTCACAACTGCTAGTATGGTGGGGTTTATTAAAAATTGACTGAAGCTTGTCTACTCAGAAACATTTGTTCTGCATTAAAGAAAAATGTCATCTGCAAACATCTTTATGCATTCACACTCTCACACCAAATTTTCTCTCGCAGCGACAGAGTTATTGAGGCCTGTCTTTGACTGATGTGCTGTGGCACAGGTTGTCCTCGGCTGAGATGAGGACTGCAGAGGGTTTTGACAGTGTTCACTCCAAATATCCTGCTCCAAGTGGAGCTGATCAGAATAGACGCCTCTCTCAGTACAGCTAGGCGAGCTCCACATCACAGTCCATCACCTCTGTCAAAAAGTGGGGACGGCAGTTGGATGCTCACTTTACAAAACAGGAATGGCCTGTAACGTCTTGTTAAACTCTCAAATCTGTCAGTGTGTTTCTTTCCTAGTGGGGCCATGCCTTAGCTATTTTGGTATGAACAATAAATAAGGTGAAATATCTTGGAAATGGCCTGAAATACTTTAGAAAAGAATATGTATTCAATTTAAATTCAACCACATAATGTCATTTCAGACACATATCAGACACATCTTTTAATCAGCAGTAAACTGGAGCATAAACACATCTGTGTGTTGCTTCAGTCCTTGCTGACTCATCCACACAAAAGTCAAAACTTATGATCACTACCCCTGCAGGGAGTAAGATATAGTTATTTAAGTAGTTATTTAAGAATTCCCCTGAACACTCGTGCTGACTCATAGGTCTTCTGCCAGTGTTTGTTTATTAAAAAGTGTTTTGTTGTGTCTTGTGATCTGGAATGCAGCATGTGAGATTATTTTCAGCATCCAAGATCACATTAAAGAGAAACTCAGCACTGGACTGAAAAGCAGAATTTCATTGCTCTTTCTCTTCTTTGACCACACCCTCAAGTTAGCAGGGCTGTGTTTCACCTGTGAACACACTCAGCATTGACGTCATGCTGCACTGACACCTATTGGAGTACATGCCTACATCACTGTGGCACAGTAGTTAGTTACACCACTAGAAGTCAACAAAAATAAGATGTCTAGGTGTTGTTAAAGGTGCAGCGTGCATTTCTAATCCAATAAGATGCAGTGCAAGAGGAGAGAAATCTGGCATATGCATTAAACAGATTTACAACTATGTTGATGAATCATTAAGATGTAAGCTTGTCCACTTCTGTGTTTTATCTTTGAGAAACATCTCCAAAATTGGACCATTTTGACTGTCAACTGTCAACTAAAACACGTGACAATTAGACTCACAAAACCAGAGGATTGATCACTGGTTCTCTGTTTGTCCCAAGATTAGTTTTAAGATTTAGTGATTTATTAAAGGCTGTAAGAGAAGCTGATGCCTTTTTGAAAGTTTGTAAAATGTGCAAACGTTTGCATTACATTTTACAAATTTGCAGTAATTAGGGCTGGGACTTTAACATGTTAATTTTGATTAATTAACAACAGAAAAAATAACATGTTAAAAATAATGCATTACGCTTTCTCAGTTCCCTAATTTCAGGCACACTGCACATACTCGAGCCCGGTAGGTGACAGTCATGAAAGTCTATTTGCCAGTCATGAAGAAGTTGCACAGGATGCACTGAGCGCATAAGAATGTTTGTGTTGAACAGTGAAGGAAGACGAGACCGCATTGAGCTTGGTGGGCAGGAAGTTTTCTTTTAAAAATCTTCCCAATGGCAGCTTGGATAAAAGCATGGTTATGTGCAAGTTGTGCCCGGCAGTGGCAGAACCAACCAACTCCAAATGGAAGGAGCTAAACAGCATGTTGGACATCTCAGTGAGAAATGTGAATGCAATATATATGAAACGCAATTAATAAAGATTAAAAATAAATGATATTTTATTGTAATTAATTGAAATTAATCCACAGCAACCCTGTGATTAGTCTGATTCGAAATTTAAATTGTTTGACAGCACTAAAAAAAATTATATTCCAAAAAAAAGAACCATCAAAATGACAGAAACTATGAAAACAGAATGAAACTATGGAGATTCAACTATTTGAATGTCCTTGAACAACTTATACTTAGATTGTGTGTCATACAGTGGAAAACTTAACTAAATCCAGGTTTTAAATCATCAAAATCAGTTTTTCTTATATGTCCCATCTTACATTTTTTAAATTTTGAGTTTTAACCACATTTATGTCTAGTCATTGATTCGTCGGTCAACCAAAATTTATTTTAATTGAAAAACTTTACTTCTTGTGTCAAATATAGCTATTTGACAAAAATGCAATTAATCACAACTGAATTAATTACAAAGCCTCTAATTAAATAGATTTTTAAAAATTGCATCCCACCACTAGTAACAATACAAATCATGATGATGATGATGATGATAATAAAAATTATCATCATCATCATCATTTAGAACAGGTTAAAACTTGGTACTACCATTGAAGTGGACTGTTGCAATTAAGTATACAGTTACATGTAGCATTGCCTGTCATCTTCTTTTGTCTTTTCTTTGACTTTGAACTATCTAAAATACACATCAGGCATAACAGCCTTTTCCATTGCCATTTTGTCTCCAGTCTCCAAAGACAGCAGAAGGTAATTTAAAAAGTACCACGCTGAATTCCTGCTGAGCCCTCTGGTGTTAATAGCCTCCCAACTTTCAGGTACCAACAATAGACAGTGTGAATTAGTACAAGTTAAGGAAGGACTGAACAAGTCATTTGGGTAATAGGACCTTGTAACAATCTCATTACAAAAGAGAGTTGAGCACAAGCACAAGACTATCATCTTAACTGTCCCTGACATTAGAGGTATTTATCACTTGAGTTTTGTGGCGCTTTTCTCATCAGCATCTTGATTTGGCGTCTGCCTCAGTGTTTGTCCACTGTGCAGGATGGCCAGAGAGAGCTCCCATCAACACTCAGGTGAAGTGAAATCTCAAACTGATGGAGCTTTCCCTGGTGACTTGGCAACATGGCTAATGGCCTTGCTCAGGGCCTGGCCAGGCATAGCTTGTCGATACAATTCTCTTCCGCTTTTCCCACTTGCCAGTTCCCATCTGGAGCCAATTCATGAACTGAGATGGTGTGTACCTTTCCCACGAGGTCACCGCCTGTCTCCACATAACACTTAGCCCCAGTCCTCCCCCCCACATCCCCATGTGGTCCTCTCCCCTCTCACTCCTCTGAGCTTCTGTTCATTGTGACAGACTGGACAGTGCAGTGCATTATAGCGAGTCAACTTCCGATTTACTGTAAGGGCTTTATGTGTTAAGAAAGTGATAAAATTGTTATTGTGGGTCAAAGCGTCACTCAACAACAAATATGTTTTGTCTTATATGCAGAATGTGAACAAATTTGAACACAATGTTGAGGAAGTATTGTATTCTAGACATAGGGATGTAAAAATATTACTGTATTGATTATTCTGCTGTTTCTTGGCTACACTATAAGCAAGGCCAATGATGGAGGTTAATGACAGCAGAGTATCAAATGAGAAGCTGTATAAGCTTCAACTTTGTGGAGTAGAACTTACCCACTGCACATGCTGCCTCTCACAGTTTATGCTTACAACCTCACCCCCACACTTTTTCAGCTTTAAAATGAATACATTTTGTCAGATGAAAGCCTGTCTTGCAGTGCTTTCATTGTGCATGTGGGGTGTACACATATTTTTTCCAACCAAGTTCAGATCGAATGATCAGTTTTTTTCTTGCATCACTGTGCAAAAATTCCATAACAGCCTCTCAGTGTATTGTAATTTGGATGGCCTGAGAGGAAACTAAACCTAAGCTCCTCCTCTTATATGCCTGCTTTACAAAATCTAGCCCATGAACGGATACGTTAGCAAATAGCTATTTGTGTGTTAATGTTTTCTACATGATGGGAAACAACCTCCAAGAAGCAACCTACCACACTGAAAATTTCAAGTTTTCAAGGATTTGGATCATGCAGTAAGGCAGCCCTGCTAGTTTTATTATGGTGGATTATTTATTTTAACTCATATCTCATGCATGTCAGTGTTTTGAAGGCACATCCTTCACTTGAATCTAGCCATGATGACTGTGATTGGTTTAAAAAGAAATACAAACAGGTCAGAGTATTTTTCCCCTTTAGCGGAATAATAGTGTGGTGCAGTCAGACCATTGTGTTCTAAAGATTGGGCTAAAGGAGACTACTAGTGGAGTGATATGGCAGGGAGGTGTGAATTTTGAATTAGTACAAACTTTTCAGAGGTATATGGTTGTGGTTATATGCATTAATTTCTCCCACGCTGTCCACCTCAGTGTTCATAAAAAGCAACCCCTGCAACCCCTAAGGCTGAGAAGTAAAGGCAGTGCTGAAGTGCCAACAACTGCTGTTTCTTCAATTAATTATTAAATTGATTTTAAGTACCTGTCTTTGTCAACTTCACAAGCACTTACGTTTTACACATGGCAGTTCTACATACATTGGATGTCCACATGCCAGGACTCAGTATACTTTTGGTTTCTGTTCCTAGCTCAGCAATTGCATTTTCCTGCCACTTCTGGTCAAAGTTATTACCATGTTAAAGATGGTGTTAAAATCAGGCAAAACTATTAGTATTAAGGACCTGTAGCAACTAAAATAACGTAATAATGGCCGATAACGTAATACCTGGCAATGACATAATAATTTTGGTCATTTTAAATGTAATAAAGCCAATAAGACAATAATTTACCAATAACGTAATGAAGGTTTTGAGCCAATAATGTAATAAGTCAGATAGCCGATGGATGAAAGCCTGGATTCTTCTCAATAATGTACAAAGTTAAGGACATTTACTGGAAAAGTAATGTCAATTTTATGTTGATGTTTTCCCTTAGTTCAATATACACATAATACTCTTCAGTTCTTTTGGAGTTCAGTGCCATTATAGTGCCAGTCCAATTATTTAAATACAGTTTTAAGTGAGGACTGAATCGTTTTTCCTTGAGAAAGGGTTTGAAAAAAAAGTTTTAATGAACCGTTTCCCGAGAAAAAACTGCAGTAAATTCATTTGACAATGCAACATCCAACAGAGACACTGACATGGAATTATGAATTTACATATCTAAGCAAGTAAACAGTATTCTAAATACAGCTTTGTACAACAAATAATTCTCAGATTGACGCTTACAATCATAATTAAGGAGAGTGAGATCTACATGGGACGGATCCTTGATGAATGCATATGACGACTATGCAATCCATTATACCTATTTTTGATGAGCAAACTGCACAAAAACTGTAAAAAATCTTTTAATGTTAGGCCATTCATGTGAAAACCAGCCAGTAATATAGTAACTTATTACATTATTGGCAAGTTATTACTCCACCAAGGAATGCAGTGGAGTTATGTGACGATCAGCGTTGGGTTGTCTGTCTGTCTGTTCGCAACATTACTTAAAAACGGACTAATAAATAAGTCATTGCCAGATAGCAGCACGGCATCACTGCAACTATGACTACAAGTGAACACTACGTCAGCTGCCTGCTGATGATCACATGATTGCGATGCCACTACAAATTCACCACTGCGGACCACAAATTGTTTAAAGATTTCATCCATCAGAATCATGCAACGACTGAGCAGCCTTGGTGGTGGTCACTCACCATACCCCGGTTCACTTTCGCGGTCTCACTGTAACATAGATTTTTAAATTGTATTTGGTATTGCTGAATTTTACAATATCGTGGCATTTTGGAGAACGACGCTGGAAAAAGGATATCAAACTTTTATGCACTCTGCAACAGACAATTGCTTTTAATTTGACATACTCACAACTTAACATTTCAGAAAATGTGGCAAGAAGTCATTGAACACACTACACTTCATACTCACGATACTGACAACATAACACTTAACCAACCTAACTAGGCTGACTAAACCACAAAAACATAATAAACACAAACACTAAAAACACTGTAACATTAACATAAACCACAATAATGACATTTAAACCCCCAACACCCCGAACTCCCATGGTGCATTGCAGCACAACAGTTCAGTCATAGACCAGTTCTGCGATTGCTGCATTATTTTAATGATTTTTGCAGTAAAATAAGCATTTTCTAGCCTAAAAAAATTAAAACAATGTAAAAAAAAATGAAAATAATAATTGAAACATATTAAAAGAATATTTAATCAAAATAAAATTCATAGTACAGCACTAAGTGCTGGTTGGCTCAGCGGCTGTAGCATCAATCTCCTCTGTCTCCCATGTGTAGCAGCATTCAGCATCTGGCCTTGTCCGTTTCACATAGAAGTCTTATCGCTGCGCATGGTGTTGCTCTGCGGTGTGGGTCTGGGGAGGGTTCATAAAGCCTTAAAATATATCTAAATAAAAAAGAAATTTGGTCACTACTTCGCAGATTTTCGTCTATCGCAGGGGTTACGTTCCAGACCCCCGCGATTGACAAGGGACCACTATACTGTGCTCTCTGAGTGCTTTTCTAGTTACATTATTGGCTTTATTACTTTTAAAATGGCCAAATTTATCACATTATTGGCAGATACTACGTTATTGGCCATTACTACATTACTGGTTGCTACAGGGCGCAAATGTAGAATAAAGAGATTAAACAACATTTATTAGCGATGTTTTAAAGTTGCTCAAGTAAAGTTTGTAGTGTATGTAAAAATAGCTTCCCAGTAAGTAGTCCAAATAAAAAGGGGGTAAATGAAGCTGAGCTGCCACCAACAACTTCATCTAATAAAGTTTTGCTCATCTCATTTAAGAGTGGCTTAGCTTGTAATCCACCAAAGCATAACATCCATTATAAAAACAAAAACTTTGTAAGCTGCCACAAGTAAAGTGCTGAACAGCAGGAGGCTGTCAGACAGCCCGGCTGAGGGGGTTATGGTTTCTACTCACCCAGTCAAAGTGCATATTCATTCAGGCTGCTCCACTCTGGTTCAGCACTGAACTGTTCAACTGTGTCTCAAGGGTGAGCGTCAGACAGGCATAATTTCAAGGCCATGCACTGTTGCTCTCATTGCTATTCTGAGCCATATTTACCTGTTTAGCTGAAGGAAAAAAGAGTGGACAGATAAGAATGTTTTGTGAATGTTGAAAGTGTTTGATCAATTTACAATGGGGGCTTAATATTTTGTATTAGAACATTATAAATCATATGATGGCCTATAACATTTGACAGCAAAATAAATAATTGATGGAGAAAATTTTTTCCAACCAACTCTGCAAACTTTTCAGACTTGAGAGACCTGAGCATACTTAGTGGAAAACACAGAAACACAACAGAACGACTGCCAATTTATTGAGCACACTTATGAGCCCCCCTTTCACTGAACACATGTACCTTAAGAAAGTGAAGAGAAATTAATAGATGCAGTGAAAACATATGCAAAAACAATAAAAACACCTCCAAAAGACTGACAGCTACATTTTGTCATCCTGCTTTTTTGAATTTAGATGTAATGTTACTGTGTATATTCAGTGTCTTGTCTCCAGGCTTACTGTTGTGAAAATTTGCATGGACTTGTTCAGTCAGTTAGCTTAAACATAAGGGAACTAGCTCAGTAGAAGGGCAGTACTTCTCCGTTGTCTTAAACTATTGAGTAGTGAGATGACAGTAGATCTACAGTGCGACACAGATATTAGAAACCACTGCTGCAGACCATGCATGAATTTTATGTATGCATATTCGTTCTAATTAAAATTCCTTTACCAGTGCATACATTAAAGAGGATTTTAACTCTTTACACACTCTTTGTTGTGTGACCACAGTGTGTACCAGTCTCTTTTTCCCTGGTCTTGCTTGTGGTTTTGATAGATTTTACACATATTTTTTCTGATTTTAAATTTCACAATAAAAAGAGCAATTATCAGCCATGCTTTGCAGTTCACCTTTGTGTCTTCTTCTCTGTTTTGACAGCGCTCTTTGCTGTGGTGAAAATAGTGCTATATGGGATTGCTGAAGCAGGATTTATGGTCTGTCTCAAGTGCATGCCACATGAGTAGAATCAGAACCTCCACTGACACATTTCTTGCTTTGGACAGGAGGCGTTAGTGTCAATCATTATCTGTGACATTCTTAAACCAACAATTGACATTTATACATGTTTATTGGAGAAACTGTATGAAATGTGTGCAGTTTGCCTTGTTACTAAATAATATTGCAAACTCCCTCTTGCAAAGGTGGTGGAAACATACACTTTATCACACAAGGTTTGATTCAGTGCACAGCACTGTATGCCCAGGCATCTGTCTCTCACACCCACAGGTCTCTTGTTGGCCCACAGGTCTCTTCCACATCACCCTCTCTCAGGCAACAAATGCCACCCACCAGCTATCCCAGCTGCCAAACAGTAGGAGGTGGAAGCAAAATAAGCAGGTGTATGAAGTACAACAACACCTCAAAACCCAAAGTATAGCCATGCAGACACCAACCCTGTCTCACAAAACATACTTGCCTGTGCAACTAAACTGCATTCTCATTTATGTTTTGAAAGAAAAGTTATTTTCTTGATGAATGGTAAGACTGTGATGCAGTAATGAATGCTTTCAGCTTGAAAAGACCACAAAGTTTGTATTAGGCAGCTGCAGGGGAGGCCTAAGTCTGCAACAGAACTCTCACCCTGGAAAGCCAAGATGATGTCCCATATTAAACCATTAATCTCAGACTTAGGTTTTGTTTTCACTCCCTGTTTATTTTTGTTTTCACTCACTGCTTGGTTAGGTTTAGGCACCAAAATGTGAAAGTGGTTAGGTTATCCATCCATCCATTATCTATACACCACTAAAACCTCATTAGGGTCGCAGGGGGCTGGAGTCTGTCTTCTATTTCAGGAGACAGGGCTCCAGACACATACTGCAGGTCTCCACCAGGTTCCTGGTATGGGCAGAAGAAGACTATCACTTGTAAGTATTGTTCACAACATATATCCATCCATCCATTTTCTAGACATCACTTAATCCTCATTAGGGTCGTGGGGTGGCTGGAGTCTATCCCAACTGACTTAGGGTGAAGGCAGGGGACACCCTTCACAGGATTACACGTAGAGACAAACAATCACATTTACGCCTACGGGCAATTTAGATTTACCAATTAACCTCAGTATATTTTTGGACTGTGAGAGGAAGCTGGAGAACCTGGAGGAAACCCACGCATGCACAGGGAGAACATGCAAACTCCATGCAGAAAGATCCCAGGAAGGTCGGGATGCGAAAGTGATAACCACCAAGCCACAGTGCAGCCATGTTCACAACCATAAACCATAAAACAAGCTAACTGTGGATCACTAATGTGATCAGTTACATACTATTTCTGACTTGGTCTCTGAAAATGAAGCAAAAATGACTTTGCTAATTGAAAAGTTAATACATGTTATGTCAGAAAACTTGCAGACTGGTGCAAACAGTGTATTTTTTTGTTGTTTGTTTTTGGAAACCGCATATGAAATGAGAGCTACTTATGATCTGTCTAGAGCATCAGCCTATAAACAAAACCCGCAGGCAAGTCCCTTGTCAGAGCTGAGCCTACTTCCTTCTCTGGAAAAACACCATTTATGATGCAGTATCCAATTACAGAAGGCAGAAGCTTGTCAGGGGCAATGAGCTCAAATGACCCCTGACCTCACAGTCAATTTGTCAACGGCTGCATCTTAATTCCCAGCATCTTGCCACTGATTATTGCTGCTGTCACATTCGGCCATCCAACAATTTTTTTTGTCCTGGTTATTGAAAATAAAAAGTTGCCAGCAATGAGTTTATAATCAGCATCTTTATATTTAGTTTTTACTCAGAATATGTAACTATCCTATATCTTAATAGTAACTGTTATTTGGTCCATAACTTCATTGTAGACAGTTTGTCCTTTAAGACTGCTTAAAGGTTAACAGTTTGGATATGAGATTTGCACTGATTGTTACTCAGTTTCCCTTTCCTTATTGTTGTTGCTGCATTGCCACAATGATGTACTTCTTTTTTTCTTTTTCCACAATTCGTGTGTAGTCTATGGATCCTGACATACAGATTTTTTTTTCTCATTTCAGGGAAAATATAATTAAGTGTTGAACTTGTAATTGTGTCAGGATTTAGTGATTCTTCTCTTTAAATTGGTCATTGTAACCAGTGCTCATAGTATGTAAGATGTTGTTTCATATTTTAAATTTCACTTCTGTTAAAGGTTCATGACAGAAAGTGAAGTAAAGTATATGAAGTGCTACATTTATGGACCAACCATGAGTCACAGGAAGGAGAGTAAGGGCTAAATGGTAACAGAAATAAATAGAGCTCACATCCTTCTGTCTGTGGTTAGGCAATAAAAAATCAATTAGTTGAAGTTTGGGCAAGATTCTAATTCTGATTAAATGTCTTTTTCTATATTCCATCGGACCAAAAATTTTCCTTTATAACCTTGTTATTTTAAGCTCTTAGTGCTTAGAAATAACCATAAAAAGTCATAGGTTCTACATTTTTTATCATAGATTTCACACTGCAGTCACTGTGACATTATTGCAAGATTGGAAGACCTGTTTTGACAGCAAACAAATACATAATACATAATCAGTATAGTTTGACTGAATGAAACATTTTTGGTGTGGCAAGTTAGCTGTATATTAATGGCATTTCTGGGAGATAGCAATAGATTTAACTGAGCTATGACAGTTTTTGCTGTTTCACATGAAAGATTTCTGTATTTCATTTTTCATTCTCTTCTAATGGTCCTGAAGTGGGATTCTGTTGGAAAATCTTGACTTCATATCTGTTGATCAATCATAATTTGGGGACATTTGGATTAAGATCCAGTGGCAGTGGTATTTTTCTTTCTTTAACTAGACTACAGAGCATGGGCCATCCAATCACATACATGCAGAGAATTTACATCAAATTGTACTTAATGACATCCACACAATAGTAACAATAAGGGAGCAATGGCTAGATACGACAATAACTTCTTGACATAAGTGCAGTATGGCATCCTAACTAACATGTCAAGATGCAGTCCTTTGAAACAACAGCTAACCAAAGATGCACGAGTCACTAAAACATCTCTGTTTTTTTTTGTGAATTCAAGAGGTGGATCTTCATATCCTTCAGTACCTGTGCTGCTGGT